>NW_025748654.1:0-32177 GCF_021184085.1 Oncorhynchus gorbuscha
ACTGTTTTATCTCTCTCCATAGTCACTGTTTTATCTCTCTCCATATAGTCACTGTTTTATCTCTCTCCATATAGTCAATGTTTTATCTCTCTCCATAGTCACTGTTTTATCTCTCTCCATATAGTCACTGTTTTATCTCTCTCCATAGTCACGGTTTTATCTCTCTCCATATAGTCACTGTTTTATCTCTCTCCATAGTCACTGTTTTATCTCTCTCCATATAGTCACTGTTTTATCTCTCTCTGTAGTCACTGTTTTATCTCTCTCCATATAGTCACTGTTTTATCTCTCTCTGTAGTCACTGTTTTATCTCTCTGTAGTCACTGTTTTATCTCTCTCCATAGTCACTGTTTTATCTCTCTCCATAGTCACTGTTTTATCTCTCTCCATATAGTCACTGTTTTATCTCTCTCCGTAGAGTCACTGTTTTATCTCTCTCTTTATAGTCACTGTTTTATCTCTCTCCATAGTCACTGTTTTATCTCTCTCCATATAGTCACTGTTTTATCTCTCTCCATATAGTCACTGTTTTATCTCTCTCCATAGTCACTGTTTTATCTCTCTCCATATAGTCACTGTTTTATCTCTCTCCATATAGTCACTGTTTTATCTCTCTCCATAGTCACTGTTTTATCTCTCTCCATATAGTCACTGTTTTATCTCTCTCCATAGTCACTGTTTTATCTCTCTCCATATAGTCACTGTTTTATCTCTCTCCATAGTCACTGTTTTATCTCTCTCCGTAGAGTCACTGTTTTATCTCTCTCCATATAGTCACTGTTTTATCTCTCTCCATATAGTCACTGTTTTATCTCTCTCTGTAGTCACTGTTTTATCTCTCTCCGTAGTCACTGTTTTATCTCTCTCCGTAGAGTCACTGTTTTATCTCTCTCTTTATAGTCACTGTTTTATCTCTCTCTGTAGTCACTGTTTTATCTCTCTGTAGTCACTGTTTTATCTCTCTCCATAGTCACTGTTTTATCTCTCTCCATATAGTCACTGTTTTATCTCTCTCCATATAGTCACTGTTTTATCTCTCTCTGTAGTCACTGTTTTATCTCTCTCCATAGTCACTGTTTTATCTCTCTCCATAGTCACTGTTTTATCTCTCTCTTTATAGTCACTGTTTTATCTCTCTCTTTATAGTCACTGTTTTATCTCTCTCCTGTAGTCACTGTTTTATCTCTCTTTATAGTCACTGTTTTATCTCTCTCCATAGTCACTGTTTTATCTCTCTCTTTATAGTCACTGTTTTATCTCTCTCTTTATAGTCACTGTTTTATCTCTCTCTTTATAGTCACTGTTTTATCTCTCTCCGTAGTCACTGTTTTATCTCTCTCTTTATAGTCACTGTTTTATCTCTCTCCATATAGTCACTGTTTTATCTCTCTCCGTAGAGTCACTGTTTTATCTCTCTCCATATAGTCACTGTTTTATCTCTCTCCATAGTCACTGTTTTATCTCTCTCCATATAGTCACTGTTTTATCTCTCTCCATATAGTCAATGTTTTATCTCTCTCCATAGTCACTGTTTTATCTCTCTCCATATAGTCACTGTTTTATCTCTCTCCATAGTCACGGTTTTATCTCTCTCCATATAGTCACTGTTTTATCTCTCTCCATAGTCACGGTTTTATCTCTCTCCATATAGTCACTGTTTTATCTCTCTCCATAGTCACTGTTTTATCTCTCTCCATATAGTCACTGTTTTATCTCTCTCTGTAGTCACTGTTTTATCTCTCTCCATATAGTCACTGTTTTATCTCTCTCTGTAGTCACTGTTTTATCTCTCTGTAGTCACTGTTTTATCTCTCTCCATAGTCACTGTTTTATCTCTCTCCATAGTCACTGTTTTATCTCTCTCCATATAGTCACTGTTTTATCTCTCTCCATATAGTCACTGTTTTATCTCTCTCCATATAGTCACTGTTTTATCTCTCTCCATATAGTCACTGTTTTATCTCTCTCTGTAGTCACTGTTTTATCTCTCTCCATAGAGTCACTGTTTTATCTCTCTCTGTAGTCACTGTTTTATCTCTCTCATATAGTCCTTGTTTTATCTCTCTGTAGTCACTGTTATCTCTCTGTAGTCACTGTTTTATCTCTCTCCATAGTCACTGTTTATCTCTCCATAGTCACTGTTTTATCTCTCTCCATATAGTCACTGTTTATCTCCATATAGTCACTGTTTTTATCTCTCTCCATAGTCACTGTTTTATCTCTCCATATAGTCACTGTTTTATCTCTCTCCATATAGTCACTGTTTTATCTCTCTCCATAGTCACTGTTCTTAGTCACTGTTTTATCTCTCTCCATATAGTCACTGTTTTATCTCTCTCCATAGTCACTGTTTTATCTCTCTCCATATAGTCACTGTTTTATCTCTCTCCATAGTCACTGTTTTATCTCTCTCCGTAGAGTCACTGTTTTATCTCTCTCCATATAGTCACTGTTTTATCTCTCTCCATATAGTCACTGTTTTATCTCTCTCCGTAGTCACTGTTTTATCTCTCTCCGTAGTCACTGTTTTATCTCTCCGTAGAGTCACTGTTTTATCTCTCTTTATAGTCACTGTTTTATCTCTCTCTGTAGTCACTGTTTTATCTCTGTAGTCACTGTTTTATCTCTCTCCATAGTCACTGTTTTATCTCTCTCCATATAGTCACTGTTTTATCTCTCTCCATATAGTCACTGTTTTATCTCTCTCTGTAGTCACTGTTTTATCTCTCCATAGTCACTGTTTTATCTCTCCATAGTCACTGTTTTATCTCTCTCTTTATAGTCACTGTTTTATCTCTCTCTTTATAGTCACTGTTTTATCTCTCTCTTTATAGTCACTGTTTTATCTCTCTCCGTAGTCACTGTTTTATCTCTCTCTTTATAGTCACTGTTTTATCTCTCTCCATAGTCACTGTTTTATCTCTCTCTTTATAGTCACTGTTTTATCTCTCTCTTTATAGTCACTGTTTTATCTCTCTCTTTATAGTCACTGTTTTATCTCTCTCCGTAGTCACTGTTTTATCTCTCTCTTTATAGTCACTGTTTTATCTCTCTGTAGTCACTGTTTTATCTCTCTCTTTATAGTCACTGTTTTATCTCTCTCCATATAGTCACTGTTTTATCTCTCTCCGTAGAGTCACTGTTTTATCTCTCTCCATATAGTCACTGTTTTATCTCTCTCCATAGTCACTGTTTTATCTCTCTCCATATAGTCACTGTTTTATCTCTCTCCATATAGTCAATGTTTTATCTCTCTCCATAGTCACTGTTTTATCTCTCTCCATATAGTCACTGTTTTATCTCTCTCCATAGTCACGGTTTTATCTCTCTCCATAGTCACGGTTTTATCTCTCTCCATATAGTCACTGTTTTATCTCTCTCCATAGTCACTGTTTTATCTCTCTCCATATAGTCACTGTTTTATCTCTCTCTGTAGTCACTGTTTTATCTCTCTCCATATAGTCACTGTTTTATCTCTCTCTGTAGTCACTGTTTTATCTCTCTGTAGTCACTGTTTTATCTCTCTCCATAGTCACTGTTTTATCTCTCTCCATAGTCACTGTTTTATCTCTCTCCATATAGTCACTGTTTTATCTCTCTCCGTAGAGTCACTGTTTTATCTCTCTCTTTATAGTCACTGTTTTATCTCTCTCCATAGTCACTGTTTTATCTCTCTCCATATAGTCACTGTTTTATCTCTCTCCATATAGTCACTGTTTTATCTCGCTCCATATAGTCACTGTTTTATCTCTCTCTGTAGTCACTGTTTTATCTCTCTCCATAGAGTCACTGTTTTATCTCTCTCTGTAGTCACTGTTTTATCTCTCTCCATAGAGTCACTGTTTTATCTCTCTCCATAGTCACTGTTTTATCTCTCTCCATATAGTCACTGTTTTATCTCTCTCCATATAGTCACTGTTTTATCTCTCTCTGTAGTCACTGTTTTATCTCTCTCCATATAGTCACTGTTTTATCTCTCTCTGTAGTCACTGTTTTATCTCTCTCCATATAGTCACTGTTTTATCTCTCTCCGTAGTCACTGTTTTATCTCTCTCCGTAGAGTCACTGTTTTATCTCTCTCTTTATAGTCACTGTTTTATCTCTCTCTGTAGTCACTGTTTTATCTCTCTGTAGTCACTGTTTTATCTCTCTCCATAGTCACTGTTTTATCTCTCTCCATATAGTCACTGTTTTATCTCTCTCCATATAGTCACTGTTTTATCTCTCTCCATATAGTCACTGTTTTATCTCTCTCTGTAGTCACTGTTTTATCTCTCTCCATAGTCACTGTTTTATCTCTCTCCATATAGTCACTGTTTTATCTCTCTCCATATAGTCACTGTTTTATCTCTCTCTGTAGTCACTGTTTTATCTCTCTCCATATAGTCACTGTTTTATCTCTCTCTGTAGTCACTGTTTTATCTTTCTCCATATAGTCACTGTTTTATCTCTCTCCATAGTCACTGTTTTTATCTCTCTCCGTAGAGTCACTGTGTTATATCTCTCTGTAAAGTCACTGCGTTATCTCTCTCTGTAAAGTCACTGTTTTATCTCTCTCCATAGTCACTGTTTTATCTCTCTCCATAGTCACTGCGTTATCTCTCTCTGTAAAGTCACTGCGTTATCTCTCTCTGTAAAGTCACTGCGTTATCTCTCTCTGTAAAGTCACTGCATTATCTCTCTCTGTAAAGTCACTGTTTTATCTCTCTCCGGATAGTCACTATTGTATCTCTTTCCATAGACAAAACAAGCCCTACAGAGAGTATAAAGCCTACTGCAGTCTACAGCCTCTCTGATTGGTCGATGCTCCAAGTACTGGTCTGGGTGACCATGTCAACACAACCAGGTGACTGAACCGTCATATTCTCCACACTACTCCTTTAATGATGACATCACACAGTGGTTCAACTAGACTGGTGCTGTCTGTCTTGTACTTTGTATTGTCACCTGTCATTTGTTACTACTTGAGTACTAACCACTTCGTATCCTCCTCAGAGTTCCCAGGAGCAGGGGGGATATCTAAAGGATGGTGGGTCAGTGTGGTTCTGGGGAGCCCCAAACCACGCACCGTCCCGTCCAGCGTCCCCCCAACCCACCCTCACCCGGCGCCCCCTGTCCAGCGCCCCAGCCCACCACCCCTCCAGCCCACCCACACCCGGCGCCCCCAGTCCAGCACCCCTTTCCAGCGCCCCAGCCCACCACCCCTCCAGCCCACCCTCACCCGGCGCCCCCAGTCCAGCGCCCGGTCCAGCGCCCCCAGCCAACAGAGCGGTCCAGTAGAGACACACCACCACCAATCAACAGGTTGAAACACACAAGGGAAAAGACTCCAAAGGAAGACAAGGGAGAAGACACCTTCCACTCTGTCTGTCCTCAGCACAGAAATATGCACTTGATCAAGCCAGTCTGTGTTGGACCGGTTTTACATTTTGCGTCACTTCCTATCCTACCCTGACTCCTATTTCGTTGAAGGCAGAAGGAAGGGTGAGAAAAAAAAAAAAGCGATTTCTGCAAGCGCTCTCTAAAACAGACGTCAGCCTTTATTCAACCTCTATTCGCCGAAGCGTTACAGATCGCACGCTATCGAAACTTAAAGGCCATTTCTGATTGAGCCGACATATTTCAGCGTTTTACCGCGAATGTAGTCTCCACTAACATCGCCTTTTAAAATTTCAATCGCGCCGTAACGCTGAACTTCCGCGATATGGATTGAAAAGAACCCCCTTTGTATATTATTCCATACATTGGAATACGATGTGAATTCAATCAAACACACAGTCCAGTTATACCCCCCCCCCTCTGCCCCTACTCTCCTCTTTCTTTTATTAATTTCCCCCCTCACTTCCTTTCTTCGTTTCATAACTTGTCCGCAGCCTGCTTCTACACCTGCATTGCTTGCTGTTTGGGGTTTTAGGCTGGGTTTCTGTACAGCACTTTGAGATATCAGCTGATGTAGGAAGGGCTTTATAAATAAATTAGATTAGATTTGATTCTTCTCTGTGCAGCACCACTGAAGGGACAAGATGTTCCTCCTGATACTGGCTGGTTGCCAGGCAGCAATATGGGAACATTCATACATGACTGGAATAAAACAACTGCGTTTAGATCAGACCATAGAGCAACAACAACGAAAAGGTATAGACATTAATCAAATAAGATCTGATTACAGATCAGATTCACCAATCTCCTACAGCAGGAACCTGTTGACATGAGTCAGATTCGGATCTGTTTACTGTAACAGTATTTGCTTTCGGAGCAGCATGGTAGTTG
This sequence comes from Oncorhynchus gorbuscha, assembly GCF_021184085.1. NCBI lineage: Eukaryota > Metazoa > Chordata > Actinopteri > Salmoniformes > Salmonidae > Oncorhynchus > Oncorhynchus gorbuscha. The sequence continues at coordinate 6,271 of NW_025748654.1, forward strand.
AATTAAAATCTCCTTGTACATTGCAAGAACCTGTTAGAGAGAGCTAGAGAGAGACAGGCAACAGAAAACTGTTGCTTGGTTCAGAGCTAGAGACAGGCAGTAGAAACCTGTTGCCTGGTTCAGAGCTAGAGAGAGAGACAGGCAGCAGAAACCTGTTGCCTGGTTCAGAGCTAGAGACAGGCAGCAGAAACCTGTTGCCTGGTTCAGAGCTAGAGAGAGAGACAGGCAGCAGAAACCTGTTGCCTGGTTCAGAGCTAGAGACAGGCAGCAGAAACCTGTTGCCTGGTTCAGAGCTAGAGACAGGCAGCAGAAACCTGTTGCCTGGTTCAGAGCTAGAGAGAGAGACAGGCAGCAGAAACCTGTTGCCTGGTTCAGAGCTAGAGACAGGCAGCAGAAACCTATTGCCTGGTTCAGAGCTAGAGAGAGAGACAGGCAGCAGAAACCTGTTGCCTGGTTCAGAGCTAGAGACAGGCAGCAGAAACCTGTTGCCTGGTTCAGAGCTAGAGACAGGCAGCAGAAACCTGTTGCCTGGTTCAGAGCTAGAGAGAGGAGACAGGCAGCAGAAACCTGTTGCTTGGTTCAGAGCTAGAGACAGGCAGCAGAAACCTGTAGCCTGGTTCAGAGCTAGAGACAGGCAGCAGAAACCTGTAGCCTGGTTCAGAGCTAGAGACAGGCAGCAGAAACCTGTTGCCTGGTTCAGAGCTAGAGAGAGAGACAGGCAGCAGAAACCTGTTGCCTGGTTCAGGAGCTAGAGAGAGAGACAGGCAGCAGAAACCTGTTGCCTGGTTCAGAGCTAGAGAGAGAGACAGGCAGCAGAAACCTGTTGCCTGGTTCAGAGCTAGAGAGAGAGACAGGCAGCAGAAACCTGTTGCCTGGTTCAGAGCTAGAGACAGGCAGCAGAAACCTGTTGCCTGGTTCAGAGCTAGAGACAGGCAGCAGAAACCTGTTGCCTGGTTCAGAGCTAGAGACAGGCAGTAGAAACCTGTTGCCTGGTTCAGAGCTAGAGAGAGAGACAGGCAGCAGAAACCTGTAGCCTGGTTCAGAGCTAGAGACAGGCAGCAGAAACCTGTTGCCTGGTTCAGAGCTAGAGACAGGCAGCAGAAACCTGTTGCCTGGTTCAGAGCTAGAGACAGGCAGCAGAAACCTGTTGCCTGGTTCAGAGCTAGAGAGAGAGACAGGCAGCAGAAACCTGTTGCCTGGTTCAGAGCTAGAGACAGGCAGCAGAAACCTGTTGCCTGGTTCAGAGCTAGAGAGAGAGACAGGCAGCAGAAACCTGTTGCCTGGTTCAGAGCTAGAGACAGGCAGCAGAAACCTGTTGCCTGGTTCAGAGCTAGAGAGAGAGACAGGCAGCAGAAACCTGTTGCCTGGTTCAGAGCTAGAGACAGGCAGCAGAAACCTGTTGCCTGGTTCAGAGCTAGAGAGAGAGACAGGCAGCAGAAACCTGTTGCTTGGTTCAGAGCTAGAGACAGGCAGCAGAAACCTGTAGCCTGGTTCAGAGCTAGAGACAGGCAGCAGAAACCTGTTGCCTGGTTCAGAGCTAGAGACAGGCAGCAGAAACCTGTTGCCTGGTTCAGAGCTAGAAACAGGCAGCAGAAACCTGTAGCCTGGTTCAGAGCTAGAGACAGGCAGCAGAAACCTGTAGCCTGGTTCAGAGCTAGAGACAGGCAGCAGAAACCTGTTGCCTGGGTTCTCGCTCTGTAATGTTCCCAACACACCTACCCAGTGACCTGGAAAAACTGCTGCTCAGTGTAAAGATAAAAGCTCTTCAGGAACATAATGATCAGGGTTTGTTTTTCCCTGGTCCCTTCTGTTCCGTGTGTTTGGTTCCTGGGTAACAAGACATGACACATTCACGTAGTCTAACGGTTAGAACTCTATTGTAATCGATGTACCGACAATAGCATTTAGTTAGCTTCTGGTCAAATCCCCAAGACAGGTATGTCAATGTATTTATTGACTGATGTGCTTTATATATTCACAAACAGTAACCTCTGATGGAAGTGTCATTTGTATATAGAAAACTAGTCTTTCATACTTGTTTTATGGAACCAACCTCACTTGATTTACCAAATACAAACATAAAATAAATATATTTTTAATCCCAGCCCCCTCAGGCCTTTTTGCCTTTTGGTAGGCCGCCATTGTAGATAAGAATTTGTTCAACTGACTAGTGAAATAAAAAATATAAAAAGGTACAATCAAGATGAAATAAGCCAATCATAAGCGGTTTTCCTTTCTTTGAGGTATAGAAATGTATCTCTCAGTATAAAATAGCAGAATGCCGGAGAAAGCTTTTCTCAACAGGGTAAAATAAAATTACAATGGTGCTGTTGGAGGCAGTTATGACTCAAGAACCTTTTCTAGAATAATCCGTAGTAATGATCCTGTTATGGGTTAGTTTAGTTTATTTTACAGGGACAGTGCACATTAATCAACGTTTCAGTAAAAGTGCCGGTTTTAGCCAGCCGGATAATTTTCAACCGCAGTCCCTGGATTGTGATTAGGGTGAAGCTATGTGCATTGTGTTTAGGCATAGGGGACTGCCTCGGAGTGCATGAATGAATGGGAGCCATTTGTCAGGGTTATGATACGGTCAAGGTTAAGTTACTGTCCAACCGACTGGTTTCTGTGGGAAGCGAAGAGATGGCTTTCTACATAGCAGTTGGGGAAGAGAAGTGAGAATGATAAGATGCGGATACCATTCTGCTATCTGAAGGGAGAGCAGAGCCAGACAGCCATCTGGTCCAGCCTGTCCCAGCCTGCTGAGACATTCACCCCAGGTACTGTAGATAAAACTGACTCTGTAGCTAGCGCTGTGCTATTCAGCTGAGAAATCCTGTTCTGGTCGTAGCTTTTCTCTGCGTCCGTATCCAGAGTACCGCACGGAGTAGAACCTAACCGTGTCAGACGATATGGTGTCTCGACTCTAGATTTGTCATCCTGAGGGTCCCATAAAATGTAGAATAGTTTTGTTTGATAAAAATCTATTTTTATATTCAAATGTAGGAAGTGGGTTCTACAGCTTAAACCCCTGATCTAGATGTGTGAAGGTTAATTTATTTTATTTAGGGAAGCTAATTATTCCTAATTTATGACATTCCTGAGTGTGTAAACGTACAAAAATTATACTGGTAATAAAAAATAAAAAAATGCATGTTCTCTATAGGGTCTGATCCTTTTGAATGTTGACTGTTGGAAACTGATTGCCCAGGGTAACGTTGACTGTTCGGCATACCAAGATTGTTTTCAGAGCAATTCAATTCCATTGAAAGAAACAGAAAAATGACAGACAAGTCCATAATTAGGCTGAGGCGACTTTTACTAGACATCTGCAATCACAGGGTGACAAAGTGGAGAAGTTAACCAAAGTTGAGGGCACCACAGTGTTACAGACAAGTACAAATGTAAAAAAGTTTTTTTTTATATATATATTTTGTTCATAGATTAAAACCTTTTAAAAAACGGGATACAAAATAAAAACAACGATCATTGTCAGCCTGTCCTACTAAGACAAAAAAAAAAGGCTATGTTCCAATATCCATACTACCTAGTATGAAGCAATGTAACAGGCATACATTCTATGTAGTGTGGAGGATGGAACAGAATCAAGGGTTTAGGGAATGAGGACGCAGCCTCGGTCTCCTAGCGTTTGTCCCATCTCTCAGGACGGGGGTGAACTCCCCGGCTCGGACGTCCCGGCTGTGCTGCCCTCGCTGACCTGCCTCTTCATCACCATCTCCCTGGCAACGCAGGTCACCTGGCCGTTGGTCACAGTCATGGCCGCCGCCCTGGAAGAGAGGTAGAGTGTGAGAGCAAAGCAAAACGGGGAGATGGTAAGGGTGTCCTGCGTGGCTCAGTTGGTAAGACTGTAGCAATAACAATGCAAAAGGTCGCCGGTTCAATTCCCAGGGATGGAGGACAGGTTGAGTGTGATGCAAGGAAGAGTTGTTTAGGGAGAGAGAGGTTGAGTGTGAGAACAAGGAGGAGTTGTTTAGGGAGAGAGAGGTTGAGTGTGAGAACAAGGAGGAGTTGTTTAGGGAGAGAGAGGTTGAGTGTGAGAACAAGGAGGAGTTGTTTAGGGAGAAAGAGGTTGAGTGTGAGAACAAGGAGGAGTTGTTTAGGGAGAAAGAGGTTGAGTGTGAGAACAAGGAGGAGTTGTTTAGGGAGGGTGAGAGAGGTTGAGTGTGAGAACAAGGAGGGGAGGGTGAGAGAGCGGTTGAGTGTGAGAACAAGGAGGAGTTGTTTAGGGAGGGTGAGAGAGAGGTTGAGTGTGAGAACAAGGAGTCGTCGTTTAGGGAGGGTGAGAGAGAGGTTGAGTGTGAGAACAAGGAGGGGAGGGTGAGAGAGCGGTTGAGTGTGAGAACGAGGAGTTGTTTAGGGAGGGTGAGAGAGAGGTTGAGTGTGAGAACAAGGAGGAGTTGTTTAGGGAGGGTGAGAGAGGTTGTGTGTGAGAACAAGGAGGAGTTGTTTAGGGAGAGGTTGAGTGTGAGAACAAGGAGGAGTTGTTTAGGGAGAGGTTGAGTGTGAGAACAAGGAAAAATGGCATTGTAAATGCAGCAGGGAGCACCTTGCTTAATGTTGTAGATGAAATTGCCATGAGGATTATGCCCTTAGCGTGTCAGAAAGCTGTCTGTCATAGTGGGAGACCCAGGAGGAAGTATTCATCAAGCAAGACAATGCCCTAATAAGGGTTTGGAAATGTCAGCCAATGAGTTGACTACTAGTTGAAGTTGTTTCACAACACTTTTAAATAGCTGGTTTTTGCTTATGTGTATTAACTTTGCTAGCATTCTGGTAAGACGCCCTATGGGATTTAGCTAGCATTCTGGTAAGACGCCCTATGGGACTTAGCTAGCATTCTGGTAAGACGCCCTATGGGATTTAGCTAGCATTCTGGTAAGACGCCCTATGGGATTTAGCTAGCATTCTGGTAAGACGCCCTATGGGATTTAGCTAGCATTCTGGTAAGACGCCCTATGGGACTTAGCTAGCATTCTGGCAAGACGCCCTATGGGACTTAGCTAGCATTCTGGTAAGACGCCTATGGGACTTAGCTAGCATTCTGGTAAGACGCCTATGGGATTTAGCTAGCATTCTGGTAAGACGCCCTATGGGACTTAGCTAGCATTCTGGTAAGACGCCCTATGGGACTTAGCTAGCATTCTGGTAAGACGCCCTATGGGACTTAGCTAGCATTCTGGTAAGACGCCCTATGGGATTTAGCTAGCATTCTGGTAAGACGCCCTATGGGACTTAGCTAGCATTCTGGTAAGACGCCCTATGGGACTTAGCTAGCATTCTGGTAAGACGCCCTATGGGACTTAGCTAGCATTCTGGTAAGACGCCCTATGGGACTTAGCTAGCATTCTGTAAGACGCCCTATGGGACTTAGCTAGCATTCTGGTAAGACGCCCTATGGGACTTAGCTAGCATTCTGGTAAGACGCCCTATGGGACTTAGCTAGCATTCTGGTAAGACGCCCTATGGGACTTAGCTAGCATTCTGGTAAGACGCCCTATGGGATTTAGCTAGCATTCTGGTAAGACGCCCTATGGGACTTAGCTAGCATTCTGGTAAGACGCCCTATGGGACTTAGCTAGCATTCTGGTAAGACGCCCTATGGGACTTAGCTAGCATTCTGGTAAGACGCCCTATGGGACTTAGCTAGCATTCTGGTAAGACGCCCTATGGGACTTAGCTAGCATTCTGGTAAGACGCCCTATGGGATTTTAGCTAGCATTCTGGTAAGACGCCCTATGGGATTTAGCTAGCATTCTGGTAAGACGCCCTATGGGACTTAGCTAGCATTCTGGTAAGACGCCCTATGGGACTTAGCTAGCATTCTGGTAAGACGCCCTATGGGATTTAGCTAGCATTCTGGTAAGACGCCCTATGGGACTTAGCTAGCATTCTGGTAAGACGCCCTATGGGACTTAGCTAGCATTCTGGTAAGACGCCCTATGGGACTTAGCTAGCATTCTGGTAAGACGCCCTATGGGACTTAGCTAGCATTCTGGTAAGACGCCCTATGGGACTTAGCTAGCATTCTGGTAAGACGCCCTATGGGACTTAGCTAGCATTCTGGTAAGACGCCCTATGGGACTTAGCTAGCATTCTGGTAAGACGCCCTATGGGACTTAGCTAGCATTCTGGTAAGACGCCCTATGGGATTTAGCTAGCATTCTGGTAAGACGCCCTATGGGATTTAGCTAGCATTCTGGTAAGACGCCCTATGGGATTTAGCTAGCATTCTGGTAAGACGCCCTATGGGATTTAGCTAGCATTCTGGTAAGACGCCCTATGGGATTTAGCTAGCATTCTGGTAAGACGCCCTATGGGATTTAGCTAGCATTCTGGTAAGACGCCCTATGGGATTTAGCTAGCATTCTGGTAAGACGCCCTATGGGACTTAGCGGGGTTTTGCTAGCATTCTGGTAAGACGCCCTATGGGACTTAGCGGGGTTTTGCTAGCATTCTGGTAAGACGCCCTATGGGACTTAGCGGGGTTTTGCTAGCATTCTGGTAAGACACCCTATGGGACTTAGCGGGGATTTTGTTGTTCCCATTTGTGTACTAAGCCAGTAATACCATAAATCCCAGTGTGAGAGAAGGACAGTGTAAGACCATCTGAATAACGATCCTACAAGGCTGTAGGCTACACGTGAATATGCAAACCCTGCTACGCTTACATTTGTGTGAAATTACAGATGCTCATTCTTTTATTTGTTTGATATTAATAAGCCTGTACTCTAGAAGGCCTGTACTCTAGAAGGCCTAGAAGGCCTGTACTCTAGAACTACCTAGAAGGCCTAGAAGGCCTGGGCTCTAGAAGGCCTGTACTACTCTAGAAGGCCTGAAGAAGGCCTGTACCTAGAAGGCCTGTACTCTAGAAGGCCTGTACTCTAGAGAAGGCCTCACCTAGAAGGCCTGTACTCTAGAAGGCCTGTACTGACTAAAATGAGTCTGTATAAATGTAAGCACGTGCACTATGGGACTATGTAACTTAAGATACTCACCTTCTCTTTAAAAGCCAATATAAAACGGCCCAACCAAGAATCTGTTGGTGTCCCCCCATTTATGAACACTTGCAATCTCACCTTATGAGAGTAGCTATAAGGAAGGTTATAGTCACCCACCAATCACAGTGTGAGGGCGGGGTTAACGGTTTGCTGAGCCAAGCATAGGTGTGGGAGGAGCTATGAATGGACATTTCTCCATTGAAAGTCTGGCCATTGGAATGCATTGAAATTGGGCAGAAGGAAATAAAATAGACATTTCTCCATCTCAAATTCCTGTTAACTCCTAGAAATGACTTTCCCATCTCAAGAAATGTCCATTTGTTATTCCAGAGTCCACCCGGTGTCATTTTGCCAACATTTTACGTAAACTTACTTCTGCTTGGCCTCCTCCGTCAGTGTGGTCATTCCTGGCTGGTTCTGCTTCCCAAAGAAGAAGCTGGACCACCAATGTCCAGAGTCTTGTTTGGGCAGACCTGAGAAACAAGATTAATAACTAGGTCAAACACATATAAAATGACTAAACATAAGACAATTGCCTATATAATAGCCCCAACATAATGCATAAGAGGTTGTCACGGATGTACAGTAACCCAATGACCTGAAAATTCTATCACGCTCGGTAGCCACGATTTGAAATTATTTCAATAACATACCCTGATAAAAATAACTACATTCTCTAAAAAATGTATAATAATTATTTTTTAATTTTAATCGAATTAGCTACACATGGCAGTTGGTTCAGTAAACAAAAAATTAATCTCTCCTTCACTGGTCTTCCTCGCTCTGTCTATCTTGAGCCCTCGCTATTCATGGGTTGGGCGTTTCGTCACAATAAGAGTTTTGAATGTTTGTTTTGGACGGATGCCCTCGACTGAGCCTTCTACCCAATGCATCATCAATGAGCGCCGATGAAGATTTCAAAAGATGCATTGCAGTGGCTTGGAAATACAGTCAACAAGGAGGCAAATAATTAGTAGAAAAACTCCCCCCCCCTCGTCATTTTGACGTCACCAGATTGACTTTAGATGTAGCATCACGCTTGCTAGCATTGCCGGCTATTTTTGACAAAGCCTAGTGGTTAGAGCGTTGTACTAGTAACCGCAAGGTTGCAAGTTTACATTTACATTACATTTAAGTCATTTAGCAGACGCTTTTATCCAGAGCGACTTACAAATTGGTGCATTCACCTTATGACATCCAGTGGGACAGTCACTTAACAATAGTGCATCTAAAACAAGGGATTACTTAACCTATCCTAGGTATTCCTTAAAGAGGTGGGGTTTCAGGTGTCTCGGAAGGTGGTGATTGACTCCGCTGTTCTGTTCCCCTGGGGGCCAGGGCAGCGAACAGTTTTGAAGCGGAGCTGTACTTCCTCAGTGGTTAAACCCCCAGCTGACAAGGTCAGACTGAACAAGGCAGTTAAACCCACTGTCACTATATAATCTAGACAAGACAGCAGTTTTGCTGTAACACACAGCTGTATTTGAGGCCAGGGCGAAGTGTTCAGATTTCCGCTGGGTATATGGGATCAGCAACATGTTGCCATTTCACTATGGAGAGAACGAGTGTTTGGAAAGATATTTCAAATACAGGAACTAGGCTGTGGTGACCATAAAAATGCATTGAGATGCTCTGAAGCACATAAGTACATTAGGACAATTAGAGCGTTGGACTAGTAACTGGAAGGTTGCAAGGTCAAACCCACGAGCTGACAAGGTACAAATCTGTCGTTATGCCCATGAACAGGCAGTTAACCCACTGTTCCTAGGCAGTCATTGAAAATAAGAATTTGTTCATAATTAACTGACTTGCCTGGTTAAATAAAGATTAAACTATTTTTTAAAAATTAGAAATCCTCAATCTTTTATAGACCTACAGGCCAGGTACTTTATACATTTCAACAATTAACAAAAAGGGCAAACAATTCACACAATGAAAGTGCACAAATTAGTGGGAGACAGAGAGCATCCTGGAGACAGAGAGCACCCTGGAGAGATAGAGAGCACCCTGAAGAGACAGAGAGCACCCTGGAGAGACAGAGAGCACCCTGGAGAGACAGAGAGCACCCTGGAGAGACAGAGAGCACCCTGGAGAGACAGAGAGCACCCTGGAGAGACAGAGAGCACCCTGGAGACACAGAGAGCACCCTGGAGAGACAGAGCACCCTGGAGAGACAGAGAGCACCCTGGAGAGACAGAGAGCACCCTGGAGAGACAGAGAGCACCCAGACAGAGGCACCCTGGAGAGACAGAGAGCACCCTGGAGAGACAGAGAGCACTCTGGAGAGACAGAGAGCACTCTGAGAGACAGAGAGCACTCTGGAGGAGAGACAGAGACAGAGCGACATTAGGGACAAAATGTATGAAAATACTAAGCTGTAGTGTAGACCCCAATGTAATTCTCAACATATCTGGTCACCTCAGACCCCCCCCCCAAAAAAAATGACCTGGTCCTGGTGGTGTCAGATGGAATTTCACAGATCCAATTCGATTAGGATCTCAATTCCAGGTCCAAGAACACCTGAACTGTCACACTCACTAAACGACCTTATCACTGTGGAAAGACTGCCTGCCATTCCCTGCTGCCTCAGGGCACAGTGCCATGACATAACCAACTGACTGGCTCAACTCACAGCAGGAATCCTACAGTCACCAACCTTAAAAGCACTACCATGTAGTAAGACTGGGACTATACCAGTATCACCATACTCACACGGTCTCTACCCCCCACCAGTTTGGGAACTCCCAGTACCACAGTCCCTACCCCACCAGTTCGTTAACTCCAGTACCACCCCTGAACACAGTCTCTACCCCACCAGTTGGCTAACTCCCAGTACCACCCCTGAACACAGTCTCTACCCCACCAGTTTTGTTAACTCGCAGTACCACTGAACACAGTCTCTACCCCACCAGTTTGGGTTAACTCAGCAGACACATTTCCCACCAGCACCCACATGCTTGCTTTTGTGTACCTGGATGGTGTGGAATGACCTCCCCACTGTACTCTGAACTGCCACAGGAGCTGCTGCTGGAGGTGGAGCCGATGCGCCCTGGGGAAAGTTAAACCAATAGGATTGTTAGGTTTGTACAGGACAAATCATTCAGTACCTTTACAAGCCCATTCCAGACCTAGGCTATTGTCACAAGATCAATCCATTCTCCTGTCACTGTATCAGGATAGGGCTGGACAATTTACAACCCATTCATGACAAAGAGGTTTGACCCCACAATTTCTGGAGGCTGCAACTCTGATGATCTTATCCTCTGCAGCAGAGGTAACTCTGGGTCTTCCTTTCCTGTGGCGGTCCTCATGGGAGCCAGTTTCATTATAGAGCTTGATGGTTTTTTGCGACTGCATTTGAAGAAACTTTCAAACTTCTTGAATTTTTCAGATTGATTGATCTTCATGTCTTAAAGTAATGATGGACTGTTGTTTCTATTTGCTTATTTGAGCTGTTCTTGCCATAATATGGACCTGGTGTTTTACCAAATAGGGCCATCTTCTGTATACCACCACTACATTGTCACAACATAACTGATTGGCTCAAACGCATTAAAAGAAAGAAATTTCACAAATGAACTTTTAACAAGGCACACCTGTTAAATGAAATGCATTCAGGTGACTACCTCATGAAGCTGGTTGAGAGAATGCCAAGAGTGTGCAAAGCTGGCACTTGAGGTAAAGGGTGGCTACTTTGAAGAATCTAAAATATATTTAGATTTGTTTAACACATGTTTTGGTTACTACATGACTCCATGTGTCATTTCATAGTTTGATGTCTTCACTATTATTCTAGAAAATATATATACATTTTTAAATAAGTAAAACTGTAGGTGTGTCAAACTTTTTGACTGATTTGTTTTACTTGCGTGACAGTTTTCAATGCTTCCGAAGACAAAGGAAAAATCACACTGATGAAGCTTGATTAAGTTAGGCCCTGAGGGCCGTTTGAAAAGACATGTCCCGGCCCGACATTTACTCACTTCGGTAGTAGCTGGTAGCAACGAGAGAGCCGCCTGCGTTGATCGACGCCATTCTTCAGATCTTGTTGAATATTGCGTGAAGATAGAAACCCTGGAAGAAAGGGAGACTAAAGTCAAACATTTGTACATTATAAGCACAAGTTTTTTTGCAGTTCTTCAGAATGCATGGCTGGCTAAGTACATGCAGTAACACGTCCACACTTATCTATATGAGCAATATTGAAGCAAGCATTACTGGCAAGGCTGTCTCAAATTGTTAATTGTAAGCTACCATCTGTTCTGTGACATTAATGTAGGCATCTGATCTACTAAATACAAATGACATGGTATTTTTAACTGGTCTAGGAACAGTGGGTTAACTGGCCTAGAACCGTGGGGTTAACTGGCCTAGGACAGTAGGGTTAACTGGCCTAGGAACAATGGGGTTAACTGGCCTAGGAACAGTGGGGTTAACTGGCCTAGGAACAGTGGGGTTAACTGGCCTAGGAACAGTGGGGTTAACTGGTCTGGGAACAGTGGGGTTAACTGGTCTAGGAACCGTGGGGTTAACTGGTCTAGGAACAAGTGGGGTTAACTGGTCTAGGGCGTGGGGTTAACTGGTCTAGGAACCGTGGGGTTAACTGGTCTAGAACCGTGGGGTTAACTGGTCTAGGAACCGTGGGTTAACTGGTCTAGGAACAAGTGGGTTAACTGGTCTAGGAACCGTGGGTTAACTGGTCTAGGAACCGTGGGTTAACTGGTCTAGGAACCGTGGGTTAACTGGTCTAGGAACCGTGGGTTAACTGGTCTAGGAACCGTGGGTTAACTGGTCTAGGAACCGTGGGTTAACTGGTCTAGGAACAGTGGGTTAACTGGTCTAGGAACAATGGGTGGGTTAACTGGTCTAGGAACCGTGGGTTAACTGGTCTAGGAACCGTGGGTTAACTGGTCTAGGAACCGTGGGTTAACTGGTCTAGGAACCGTGGGTTAATGACTACAAGACAGTGGGTTAACTGGCCTAGGAACCGTGGGTTAACTGGCCTAGGAACCGTGCAGGTTAACTGGCCTAGGAACAGTGGTTAACTGGTCTGGACAGTGGGTTAACTGGTCTAGGAACAGTGGGTTAACTAGTCAAAGGAACAGTGGGGTTAACTGGTATAGGAACAGTGGGGTTAACTGGTCTAGGAACAGTGGGGTTAACTGGTCTGGGAACAGTGGGGTTAACTGGTCTAGGAACAGTGAGTTAACTGGTCTAGGAACAGTGGGTTAACTGGTCTAGGAACAGTGGGTTAACTAGTCTAGGAACAGTGGGTTAACTGGTCTAGGAACAGTGGGTTAACTGGTCTAGGAACAGTGGGTTAACTGGTCTAGGAACAGTGGGTTAACTGGTCTAGGAACAGTGGGTTAACTGGTCTAGGAACAGTGGGTTAACTGGTCTAGGAACAGTGGTTAGCTGGTCTAGGAACAGTGCTGGTTAACTGGTCTAGGAACAGTGGGTTAACTGGTCTAGGAACAGTGGGGTTAGCTGGTCTAGGAACAGTGGGGTTAACTGGTCTAGGAACAGTGGGTTAACTGAGTATAGGAACAGTGGGTTAACTGGTATAGGAACAGTGGGTTAACAGTGGGTTAACTGGTCTAGGAACAGTGGGTTAACTGCCTTGTTCAGGAGAAGAGTGTGGTCAGCTCCAGGATTTGACCCAATGAACCTTTCGGTTACGGACGAGCAGTCTAATACCCAAAAGTATACACTCGACCCAAAATTACAATATCTTAGTCATGTGGGTGTGCTAAACTCAGGGACCATGACAAAACTAACCCCAAGCCCCTAGCCTGGCCTAATCCAGAGCCTGGAGCCTAACCACAAGCTGAGCCCTAGCCTAGCCCAAGAGCCTAGCCCAGGCCTGAGGCCTAGCCCAGCCCCAGGCTGGGGCCTGGCAACTGAGCCTGGGCTGGCCTAGCCCAGGCCTGGGAGCCTGGCCTGGCCCAGGCCTGGAGCCTAGCCTGGCAACCTGAGGCCCTGACACAACCCTGGGCCCTGGCCTAGCGGCCTGGGGCCTGGCTAGCTGGGCACCTGGGGGCCTAGCCTAACCCAAACCTAGAGCCTAACCTAACCCAAACCTAGAGCCTAACCCAACCCAAACCTAGAGCCTAACCCAAACCTAGAGCCTAACATAACCCAAACCTGACCATGACCTAAACCGTGTGGTACATAACTAGCTAGTAACATTAGATAGCTAGGCGCCTAACTACATCTTGCTGGCTAACTTACATAGTTCCCATTCTTTAACAAAAAACGTGAACGAAAATGACAAACTTGAGTTTAGAAACATACGGTTGTTGAAGGAAAAAGCCAACTCGACTAAACGTTACCTAGAATAACATGTTGTCCATTTGGGACGAAAGACCTAAAAAAATACATACATTTTTTTGTCGAGATAAAAATGTCAAAAAGCAAATCTTCCTTGGTAATGTTGGCAAACAATAACATGAAAGTGAGTTTAGCTGCAAACAAATTACAAGAAAGAAAGAAAGAAAGAAAGACTGAAATCACGTTGACTTCGTGTTATTATCAAAATGTCCAAAACAACGCTCTTATAATAACCGCTAAATAATCATTAGCGAACTAAACTCAGCATCACTGTATTCATCATTAAAATGCAGTTTTAAAACAAAATCTCACCTTTCTTTTGTTTATTACCCAAGAGACGAGCTGATGTTAAACAGCACCCAGGTCAATCTGCCAGACGAGTAAAGGAGTTGACGCTTGGACGACGGGGCCCATTTATAAAATAGATTTTTGTTTGGGGGTAAATAAAATAAAACCCTTTCTATTTAACAACCCTGTAATAAGAGGTGAAATATATTCGCAGTAAATATGTTCGGTTTTTTGTTGTTGTTGCCAGAATGAAGGATTGGCGAGTGGTTTTATACTACGAGGAAGACACTCGGATGTTGGTCAGACAAGGAGGGGTTTGATTTTCATTCGTGCACGACGTGCAAGTGGGTTGACAAGAGTTGTTTTGCTCAGAAAAACGGTTTATAAAACTATTTATAAATTATAGTAAATAAATACATATTTATCTGTCAACAATTGTAAAAAAAAACAATATATATACATATTTATCTGTCAACAATTGTAAAAAAAATATATATATATACATAATTATATGTAAACAATTGTAAAAAAATATATATATATATACATATTTATCTGTCAACAATTGTAAAACAATATATATATATTTATCTATCAACAATTATTATATTTAGGAAATCATTTCCAACACCGATAAAACTATGGCTTCCCTGGTGGTCTAGTGGTTAGGATTCGGCGCTCTCACCGCCGCGGCCCGGGTTCGATTCCCGGTCAGGGAACAACTGTTTTATCAATAGATCTCCTATCAACAGACCTTAGTAGAGTGTCACGTACTCTTCAAATCAAATCAAAATATTATTGGTCACGTGCACGTGTTTAAGCATTGTATGCGGGTGTTACGAAATGCTTGTGTTTCTATCTACAACAGAGCAGTAATATGTAACAATTTCACAATATACACATCTAAGTAAAGGAATGATGAATTAAGAATGTAATAAATATATGGATGAGCAATGTCAAAGCGGCATTGACTAAGATACAGTAGAATAGAATAGAAAACAGTATATACATATGAGTAATGCAAGATATGTAAACATTATTAAAGCAACTGGTGGTAGAGGTTTTTCAGTCTCTCGGTCCCAGCTATGATGCACCTGTACTGACCTCACCTTCTAGAGGATAGCGGGGTGAACAGGCAGTGGCTCGGGTGGTTGTTGTCCTTGATGATCTTTTTGGCCTTCCTGTGACATCCGGTGGTGTAGGTGTCCTGGAGGGCAAGGAGTTTGGCCCCGGTGATGTGTTGGGCAGACCGCACCACCCTCTGGAGAGCCCTGCGGTTGCGGCCGGGGGCAGTTGCTGTACCAGGCGGTGATACAGCCCGACAGGATGCTCTAAATTGAACATCTGTAAAAGTTTGTGAGGGTTATACAGTGCCTTGAGAAAGTATTCGGCCCCCATGAACTTTGCGACCTTTTGCCACATTTCAGGCTTCAAACATAAAGGTATAAAACTGTATTTTTTTGTGAAGAATCAACAACAAGTGGGACACAATCATGAAGTGGGACATTTATTGGATATTTCAAACTTTTTAACAAATCAAAAACGGAAAAATTGGGCGTGCGAAATTATTCAGCCCCCTTAAGTTAATACTTTGTAGCGCCACCTTTTGCTGCGATTACAGCTGTAAGTCGCTTGGGGTATGTCTCTATCAGTTTTGCACATCGAGAGACTGACATTTTTTCCCATTCCTCCTTGCAAAACAGCTCGAGCTCAGTGAGGTTGGATGGAGAGCATTTGTGAACAGCAGTTTTCAGTTCTTTCCACAGATTCTCGATTGGATTCAGGCCTATAAGCCTGAAATGTGGCAAAAGGTCGCAAAGTTCAAGGGGGCCGAATACTTTCGCAAGGCACTGTAGGTGACAAGCCAAATTTCTTCAGCCTCCTGAGGTTGAAGAGGCACTGTTGTGCCTTCTTCACCACACTGTCTGTGTGGGTGGAAACATTTCAGTTTGTCGGTGGTGTGTACGGCGAGGAACTTGAAACTCCACTGCTGTCCCGTGGATGGGGGTCCACGATCATCTCCTTTGTGTTGTTGATGATGTTGAGTGAGAGGTTATTTTCCTTGCAACACACTCCCAGAGCTCTTCTAGTTATAACTGGTCTGTTCAGGGTATAAATGCAGAACGTTCATTGTTCGGCTACGTTAAGATCTGTGTATTTTATTTTATTTTATTTAGGCTTTGTGGGGATTGGTATTTGTTACTTTACCAAGACATTTAACTTACCCTTATAGCTGTAAACACAAATATATTATAGATCACCACAAAAGCGCCCAAGGAAACAATGTACACACATATCTTACGAAAGAAAGAATTATGAATGGCTCGTTTTGATCTCTGGGTGTCATTAATAAGACCTGAGCAACTGCAATGTGTTTGTTACAAATAGTATTTCCCCTACTTGCCCCTTGATATGGGCCAGGGATCCCCAAACTGAATTTGGCCCAGGGGCCCCCAACCTTTAGGAGCAAAAACATTTCTAATGAAACCATTTTTTAAATTTTCTAATAAAACCTGTGTTTTAATTTTCATTCTATGACATTAAAGACTGTAAAACACCAGGAAAACAGAGTGATTTTAATATTTGGTCATCTGTTCCCAAGTACTCATAGTATAACCCAGAAGGCGAGGTCCAGTACAGGTGCATCAAAGCTGAGACCGAGAGACTGAAAAACAGCTTTTTATCTCAAGGCCATCCAGACTGTTGAATAGCCATCCCTAGCCGCTACCACCCGGTTACTCAACCCTGCCCTGTATGCAGTGGGCTCCAAATTCACTGGAACCCCTGACTGGCAATGCACAAACAATACTTTAAAAAATAATACTTAAGAGATAATAGAATTACAGAAACTCAAAATACCAACATGTAGAGAAATACTGTGTACTTTATTAATGTTTCAATGGAACCAGCTTCAAATCATACAACTATTTAATACAAAATACATTTAACCAAAATCAAGGTTTCATCAGAATTATTGGCACTCCTCATTTAGTACTTAGTGCCACCACCTCTGGCAAGGATAACAGCATGGAGTCTTTTCCTGCGATGTTTGACAAGGTTCAGGAACACATTTGGAAGGATTCCGGACCATTCCTCAATGCAGATCCTTTCAAGATCCTTCACATTCTTGGGTTTGTGTTTATCAACTGGCCTCTTCAACTCAGCCCACAGGTTTTCCATTGGATTGAGGTCTGGTGACTGAGATGGCCAACTCAGCCCACAGGTTTTCAATTGGATTGAGGTCTGGTGACTGAGATGGCAGAACATTGATTTTGTCGTCACAGAACCGTTTCTGTATGGATCTTGAGGCATGTTTCGGGTCATTGTCTTGTTGGAAAGTCCACCTACGGCCAAGTCCCAGCCTTCTGACAGAGGCAACAAGATCGTGATCCAAAATTGCCTGATACTTGGTGGAATTCATTATGCCATCAATCTGAACCAGTGCCTCTGGAACTCTGGAATTAAAACAGCCCCAAAACATCACTGACCCCCCATGTTTCACCGTGGGTATGAGGTAACTCTCCTTGTATCTCTGTTTCACCGTGGGTATGAGGTGCCTCTCCTTGCATCTCTGTTTCACCGTGGGTGTGAGGTACCTCTCCTTGTATCTCTGTTTCACCGTGGGTATGAGTTGTCTCTCCTTGTATGTATCTCTGTTTCACCGTGGGTAAGAGGTGCCTCTCCTTGTATCTCTGTTTCACCGTGGGTATGAGGTGCCTCTCCTTGCATCTCTGTTTCACCGTGGGTATGAGGTAACTCTCCTTGTTGTATCTCTATTTCACCGTGAGTATGAGGTGCCTCTCCTTGTTGTGTCTCTGTTTCACCGTGGGTATGAGGTAACTCTCCTGGTATGTATCTCTGTTTCACCGTGGGTATGAGGTAACTCTCCTTGTTGTATCTCTATTTCACCGTGAGTATGAGGTGCCTCTCCTTGTTGTGTCTCTGTTTCAGCGTGGGTATGAGGTAACTCTCCTGGTATGTATCTCTGTTTCACCGTGGGTATGAGGTAACTCTCCTTGTTGTATCTCTATTTCACCGTGAGTATGAGGTGCCTCTCCTTGTTGTGTCTCTGTTTCACCGTGGGTATGAGGTAACTCTCCTGGTATGTATCTCTGTTTCACCGTGGGTATGAGGTGCCTCTCCTTGTATGCATCTGTTTCACCGTGGGTATGAGGTGCCTCTCCTTGTATGCATCTCTGTTTCACCGTGGGTATGAGGTGCCTCTCCTTGTATCTCTGTTTCACCGTGGGTATGAGGTGCCTCTCCTTGTTGTATCTCTGTTTCACCGTGGGTATGAGGTGCCTCTCCTGGTATGCATCTCTGTTTCACCGTGGGTATGAGGTGCCTCTCCTGGTATGCATCTCTGTTTCACCGTGGGTATGAGGTGCCTCTCCTTGTATCTCTGTTTCACCGTGGGTATGAGGTGTCTCTCCTTGCATCTCTGTTTCACCGTGGGTATGAGGTGCCTCTCCTGGTATGCATCTCTGTTTCACCGTGGGTATGAGGTGCCTCTCCTTGTATCTCTGTTTCACCGTGGGTATGAGGTGCCTCTCCTTGTATCTCTGTTTCACCGTGGGTATGAGGTGCCTCTCCTTGCATCTCTGTTTCACCGTGGGTATGAGGTGCCTCTCCTTGCATCTCTGTTTCACCGTGGGTATGAGGTGCCTCTCCTGGTATGCATCTCTGTTTCACCGTGGGTATGAGGTGCCTCTCCTTGCATCTCTGTTTCACCGTGGGTATGAGGTGCCTCTCCTTGCATCTCTGTTTCACCGTGGGTATGAGGTGCCTCTCCTGGTATGCATCTCTGTTTCGACGCCAAACATGCCGATGCTGTATCTGACCAAAACGTTCCATTTTGGTCTCATCTGACCAGAGCACCTCCTTCCAGTCATAATTTAAATGACGTTTGGCTCCAAGCGCTTAGCGTCTGTGAATTGGGGTCAGAAAGAGCTGGCAACTCTTCCAAAGAGCCTGTGGTTGTGGCTTCTAGTGGTGTTTTTTAACCTGGTGACCCCTACGGCCAACAATTCTTTCACACTGATTGTGGGGTAGTTTGTTGCTTCTCTCACCATCCTCCTCCATATCCTGGGGTCAAAATGCATGTTTGTCCTCTTCCCGTGAGGTTTTCAACAGTTCTATATGTTTTGAATTTTTAAAATACTTGCCCCGACAGTGCTCAGTGGTATATTTAATCGTTTGTGGATCTTCTTGTAGCAGTTACCAGATTTATGAAGGTCTACGCCCATCTGTTTTCAACTGCCAGTTCCTTTTTCTTCATGGTGTTGGATGACAGAGGGATATTGCATGCGTGTTACCTCATTTTTATACCCTAGTGAAACAGGATGTGATGAAATGGCTCAATATAGTTCCTTAAGACTTAAACTTAAAAGTGGAATTTAATTTCACGTTTAAATTTTGGTAGATGTTATTTACAATAATCTTATAGTGTCAATTAATGGTGAAACCTTGAATTGGAGGACATGATTTTCCATGAAATTATTAAGGTGTCAATGGAACGAAAACAAAGTACAGTATTTCGTTGGTATTTTGAGTTTTTTCTATAATTATATTGTTTATATATTTTTTTCTTAAGTATTGTTTGTGCATTGCCAGTCAGAGGTGCCAGGCACTTTGGAGTCCACTGTGCATAGACATGGAATCACTGGCCACTTTAATAATGGAACACTGTCAATTTAATAATGTTTACATACTCAATTTCATGTGTATATACTGTATTCTGCATACTGTATTCTATTCTACTGTATTTTAGGCAATACCACTCTGACATTGCTCTCCTGAAATATTTAATTGAATTTGATTTACTTTTAGATGTGCATTGTTAGATACTACTACACTGTTGAAGCTAGGAATGCAAGCATTTCACTACACCTACAATAACATCTGCTAAATATGTGCATGTGACCAATAACATCGACTAAATATGTGCATGTGACCAATAACATCTGCTAAATATGTGCATGTGACCAATAACATCTGCCAAATATGTGCATGTGACCAATAACATCTGCTAAATATGTGCATGTGACCAATAACATCTGCTAAATATGTGCATGTGACCAATAACATCTGCTAAATATGTGCATGTGACCAATAACATTTTATTCCATTAAGTTGCCATTGTTAAAACATTTTTGCCCAATGAATAGTGTTTAAATCAGCTTCTTGATATGCCACACCTGTCAGATGGATGGATTATCCTCTTGGCAAAGGAGAAACGCTCACTAACAAGGATGTAAATGTAATGGATGTGAAACGACTAGCTTAGTTGGCCGCGGCTTTTGTGGAGCGATGGGTATCGATGCTTCGTGGGTGACTGTTGTTGATGTGTGCAGAGGGTCCCTGGTTCGCGCCCGGGTATGGGCGAGGGGACGGTCTAAAGGTATACTGTTACATAAACACATTTGTAAACACCATATAAGATAAATAAAATAACTTATTTCAGCTCATGAAACATGAAAACAGCATGTATATTTTTGTTCAGTAGTTTGCACTTTGGGCTGTAGGCCAGGTAACAGTAAAGAACTTCATGAACTGCTGAGGGAAAGGGTTTTGTAAAAAAATATATTGGATCCATTGATTAAATTTGAACATTACCCACAACTCTCCTTTGTTTAAAGGAATGCTTTATTGATATTCTCAACATATAACAAACCAACATTTGAATTCATCCATCATTCTCATATCCATTTAAAAGGTCTACAACTAGGCTCCCATTCTAAATAAAGCTATATATATATATATATTCTTATCATTCCCAACATTGTACATGCCTTCAATAATGTGTTTTAACAAATTCAGCTGTGGCGTCCCAAAAATGTACATTAGACCCAAACAATGTTTTTGCAGCTCTACACAATCTATGGGATACATCTGCCTTTCCCCTTGCTCAGTCATAACCAGAGACAACAGAATATACCAAGGCTGCGTTTACACAGGCAGCCCAATTCTGTTCTTTTGCCACTAAAATTGGTATTTTTGACCGATCAGATCTTTTGCCAATAAAACAAAAATCGGACAAAACATGAATTGGGTTGGCTTAGGGAGGCCCTGTCTGCCAACAGATTAAGCTAAATCCTGGACTAAAACGCATTCCTAACGGAAATTCTCTGGTCTGATCCATGTCTGGGGGAAACCGGTCCAGATCGGTGGGGAAACCGGTCCAGATCGGTGGGGAAACCGGTCCAGATCGGTGGGGAAACCGGTCCAGATCGGTGGGGAAACCGGTCCAGATCGTAGCCGACCTACCATCTATATAATAACTATGGTATTAATTTGAAAGTGAGAGAGATCTGTAACAGACAGGTAATTACATATTGGCAACGATTTACAGATGGCAATTAAATATAAAAACAAACCTTATTTAAACTCCAACCAAGAATGAGACATCAAAAACACATAACCTAAATATGATCATCACTACTAAATAATAAAAAATTATAATTATAAAAAGAAGTCAAAAGGGTAAATGAATACTCCATCCCCTGGATAGAAATGTAACATTAAATTGGGGGGGGGGATATAATCTCCATAGATACATCATGTTGAAAATAACAAAAAGTGAAGTTGTTACCAAACCAATAGAAGCTATTTCAAGTTGTGTTATAGTGTAAAGAGGTTGGGTTAGTGCACACTGGCCAAACAGGAAGTGTTGCCATTTCAAGTTGTGTTATAGTGTAAAGAGGTTGGGTTAGTGCACACTGGCCAAACAGGAAGTGTTGCTATTTCAAGTTGTGTTATAGTGTAAAGAGGTTGGGTTAGTGCACACTGGCCAAACAGGAAGTGTTGCTATTTCAAGTTGTGTTATAGTGTAAAGAGGTTGGGTTAGTGCACACTGGCCAAACAGGAAGTGTTGCTATTTCAAGTTGTGTTATAGTGTAAAGAGGTTGGGTTAGTGCACACTGGCCAAACAGGAAGTGTTGCTATTTCAAGTTGTGTTATAGTGTAAAGAGGTTGGGTTAGTGCACACTGGCCAAACAGGAAGTGTTGCCATTTCAAGTTGTGTTATAGTGTAAAGAGGTTGGGTTAGTGCACACTGGCCAAACAGGAAGTGTTGCTATTTCAAGTTGTGTTATAGTGTAAAGAGGTTGGGTTAGTGCACACTGGCCAAACAGGAAGTGTTGCTATTTCAAGTTGTGTTATAGTGTAAAGAGGTTGGGTTAGTGCACACTGGCCAAACAGGAAGTGTTGCTATTTCAAGTTGTGTTATAGTGTAAAGAGGTTGGGTTAGTGCACACTGGCCAAACAGGAAGTGTTGCTATTTCAAGTTGTGTTATAGTGTAAAGAGGTTGGGTTAGTGCACACTGGCCAAACAGGAAGTGTTGCTATTTCACGTTGTGTTATAGTGTAAAGAGGTTGGGTTAGTGCACACTGGCCAAACAGGAAGTGTTGCTATTTCAAGTTGTGTTATAGTGTAAAGAGGTTGGGTTAGTGCACACGGGCCAAACAGGAAGTGTTGTTGATATATAAATAACAGTAGAGCTAGTCACATGGTGGGTGAGAGTACGTCTGGGTACAGGACTGTGTACATACAAGTGTGTGTTGGGGGTTACGCCTGAGGCACGAGGACAATTCTTAGAATAAAATGGCGGACACAGAGAGCTGTCTGGACTCTGTATTTGACAGTTAACTCATTTCAGATGTGGCACAAACACAGTAAACACTTGAGCCTACAAAATAAAGAAAACAAACACCTTCCAGGTTAAACGATATTCTACAACTTCCAGATTGAGAAAGATTATAAATAATTTTTTAAACATTTATTTTATACCAGCAAAGTAACAGAAAGCAATAGGACTGAAAGAGGCTTAAAGACATCTGATGAAGGTAGAAACTGGTCTTAAGACTAAAGCCTTGCTTCCACATTGTAGAAGCACACCAAACAGAAATTTGAACGCTCAGCAGGGCACCAAACTGTAGTGTTTTTATATATCTGCCTTTTAATTTGAGCCTCCGTCAGCCATACCTACGGATGAATGCCGACTGGCCTTATGTTAACAATATATTTATTCATATATATTTATACATACAGATAAGTCATGTAAAAACATTATGCAAAGCAGTGTAAAATTATTTTATAATACAAAATGGTTCACCGTAGTTGTCTTTTTAAATATTTTTTTACAAGCTGTGGTGAGTTGGATGTTATGTAACCTCAGGTTGTATTTTGCGGTAGTTTGTATTTGCACAGTGAGATGAGATATGCACATGCTCTTGGTAGAGGGGGCGGGGATTCCAACGTACCTTTAGCCCCTAACCTCCTAGGCACTTGTGGAGATCTGAAGGAACTAGATAAGACTAAGCAATATGCAACAAATCAACCTATTGGTTTAAACAATATACTAGTGGCTCCCACCTTGACCTGTCATAGCATAGGTGGAATTGTTGTCATACTGCACACATCCCTCCAGTCCTTTCAGTTCTCCACAAGTGAGAGGGTAGGGGCTATGGAGTAGGGGCTAGGGGGTGATTTAGGACTGGGCCGTAGTATTAATGATATAGGGCACTACGTTTTCCAGGTCAGGCGAGGGAGGCAGTAGTGAGTAATGTGGAGATTAGAGGGTGACTTCTTTAGGCCAAAGGTCATGTGTCACTCAGTGATGAGGCGCTTAATGATGATGTCACAGTCCCGGTGATGAGAGAGAGGGGGGAGGGGAGTGTGTGGGGGGGGGTCTTCAGAAGGGTGCGTTGTCCTGAACAGGGTTCGTGTCGGTCGGGGACTGGACAGCTTCACCGCTACTCTCTGGCTCCAACCACCTTGTACTCAAGAGGAAGAGAGGAAGAGAGGAAAGAGAAAGAGAGGAAGAGAGAAAGAGAGGAAGAGAGGAAGAGAGGAAGAGAGGAAGAGAGAAAGAGAGGAAGAGAGGAAGAGGAAGAGAGGAAGAGAGGAAAAGAGAGGAAGAGAGGAAGAGAGGAAGAGAGGAAGAGAGGGAAAGAGGAAGAGAGGAAGAGGAAGAGAGGAAGAGAGAAAGAGAGGAAGAGGAAGAGAGAAAGAAAGAAAGAGGAAGAGAGAAAGAAAGAAAGAGGAAGAGAAAGAGAGAAAGAGGAAGAGAGGAAGAGAGAAAGATGAAGAGAGAAAGAAAGAGGAAGAGAGAAAGAGGAAGAGGAAGAGAGAAAGGGGGAGGAGGATGGTATGGGGTAAATCTTAAGTCATTTCATTTCAAAAAGGAGCCGTGTGAGACTGTAGAGAATATGGTCTGAGATTTGTGTAGATCAAGCACCCGTTAAAAAAGGTTGTACACTTTTCAGCAGCACCGGTGAATCGTTAATGTGACACTCTTCCGTCTGATTTTTATTTAACTAGGCAAGTCAGTTAAGAACAAATTCTTATTTACAATGACAGCCGACAACCGGCCAAACCCAGACGACGCTGGGCCAAAATTGTGCGTCGCCCCTATGTGACTCCCAAATCACGGCCGCTTGTGATACAGCCTGGAATCGAATCGGAGTCTGTAGTGACGCCTCCAGCATTGCGATGCAGTGCCTTTTAGACCGTTGTGTCACTCTGGACCCCTGGGTGAGTGACACCCAGGTGTGTTAGCGTCTAACAATAACCCATAGGTATCATATACCCACAGTGGTATATTATACCCATTATAAAATATAGCCATTATCAGATCCACTTGGCCACACACACACACACACACCTTTTCTTTACATGCTGAATAGAGCAAATGGGAAATCTTCAGGGAGTCATTTCATTTTTTCAAGGGTTGTTTTGAGAGACAGTTGAGAATAATCCAATCCCGTGCAGGAAGAGGCTAAAGCCTAACTCGTCTATGGCGCAGGGGTGACCATTAGCATATGGCGCAGGGGTGACCATTAGCATATGGCGCAGGGGTGACCATTAGCATATGGCGCAGGGGTGACCATTAGCATATGGCGCAGGGGTGACCATTAGCATATGGCGCAGGGGTGACCATTAGCATATGGCGCAGGGGTGACCATTAGCATATGGCGCAGGGGTGACCATTAGCATATGGCGCAGGGGTGACCATTAGCATATGGCGCAGGGGTGACCATTAGCATATGGCGCAGGGGTGACCATTAGCATATGGCGCAGGGGTGACCATTAGAATATGGCGCAGGGGTGACCATTAGCATATGGCGCAGGGGTGACCATTAGCATATGGCGCAGGGGTGACCATTAGCATATGGCGCAGGGGTGACTATTAGCATATGGCGCAGGGGTGACCATTAGCATATGGGGCAGGGGTGTCCATTAGCATATGGCACAGGGGTGACCATTAGCATATGGCACAGGGGTGACCATTAGCATATGGCACAGGGGTGACCATTAGCATATGGCACAGGGGTGACCATTAGCATATGGCACAGGGGTGACCATTAGCATATGGGGCAGTTCACAATGAAGATACAAATGGAATGTACAAACTACAAAAATATACTTTTCCATTTTTACTGTTTGTTCATTCCAGTTGTGAGTTGTGAAGGTTTTATTCTGCGTCATGTTCCCATTTCAACAACCTTCAGCTCACCTTGATGTTTCCAACTTTGTCCTCAAACGACTTGAAGGTTGGAGAGTTTCTATAAAATAAAATAAAAACAAATTTAATATATTACTAAAAAGTCAAGCAAAAACAGAAAAACTTTCTACAAAATGAGCACATGGGAAGATCATAGAATCAATATAAAACACAAGGGGTTAGGGTGCATGACAAACGTGAGTGGTAACCTCCATTTTTATTCCACTTTGATTGTCCACTGCCAGACACCCTTATCCAGGGATACCTCTGGGAGATGACAGGTTCATGAGTCATCAGGGCATAGTCTTAGTGGAGTTGATTTACATCGAGTTACCAGTCATATGATGTGTATTGAGTTAGCTCATTATATATATATATATATATATATAGGGGAAAAGCATACAGACAGGATATCAAAGTCACGCTGAGTATTTTAATTTAGTTAGAGCCAGCACTTAAAACACCCAATGTTTCCACTAGGTATTTTCCCAAGGCTGTGCTGTATCATTATATTGTTTGTATTGTATATATTGTATATGTATATATTGTATATGTATGTATTGTATATGTATATATTGTATATGTATGTATTGTATATGTATGTATTGTATATGTATATATTGTATATGTATATATTGTATATGTATGTATTGTATATGTATATATTGTATATGTATATATTGTATATGTATGTATTGTATATGTATATATTGTATATGTATGTATTGTATATGTATATATTGTATATGTATATATTGTATATGTA
>NW_025748655.1:0-32169 GCF_021184085.1 Oncorhynchus gorbuscha
ACAGATCAGGGCTGGTTCTGGAGTGGTAGAGCTGGGTATTAGAACAGGTCAGGGCTGGTACTGGAGTGGTAGTGCTGGGTATTAGAACAGATCAGGGCTGGTACTGGAGTGGTAGAGCTAGGAATTAGAACAGATCAGGGCTGGTACTGGAGTGGTAGTGCTGGGTATTAGAACAGGTCAGGGCTGGTACTGGAGTGGTAGTGCTGGGTATTAGAACAGGTCAGGGCTGGTCCTGGAGTGGTAGAGCTGGGTATTAGAACAGATCAGGGCTGGTTCTGGAGTGGTAGAGCTGGGTATTAGAGCAGGGCTGGTTCTGGAGTGGTAGAGCTGGGTATTAGAACAGATCAGGGCTGGTTCTGGAGTGGTAGAGCTAGGTATTAGAGCAGATCAGGGCTGGTTCTGGAGTGGTAGAGCTGGGTATTAGAACAGATCAGGGCTGGTTCTGGAGTGGTAGAGCTGGGTATTAGAACAGATCAGGGCTGGTTCTGGAGTGGTAGTGCTGGGTATTAGAGCAGGGCTGGTACTGGAGTGGTAGAGCTGGGTATTAGAACAGATCAGGGCTGGTTCTGGAGTGGTAGAGCTGGGTATTAGAGCAGGGCTGGTTCTGGAGTGGTAGAGCTGGGTATTAGAACAGATCAGGGCTGGTTCTGGAGTGGTAGAGCTGGGTATTAGAACAGATCAGGGCTGGTTCTGGAGTGGTAGAGCTGGGTATTAGAACAGATCAGGGCTGGTTCTGGAGTGGTAGAGCTGGGTATTAGAACAGATCAGGGCTGGTTCTGGGTGGTAGAGCTGGGTATTAAGAGCAGAGGGCTGGTCTGGAGTGGTAGTGCTGGGTATTAGAACAGGTCAGGGCTGGTTCTGGAGTGGTAGTGCTGGGTATTAGAACAGGGCTGGTACTGGAGTGGTAGTGCTGGGTATTAGAACAGGGCTGGTACTGGAGTGGTAGAGCTGGGTATTAGAACAGGTCTGGTACTGGAGTGGTAGTGCTGGGTATTAGAGGCAGGGGCTGGTACTGGAGTGGTAGTGATGGGTATTAGAAGTAGGGCTGGTCCTGGAGTGGTAGTGCTGGGTATTAGAGCAGATCAGGCTGGTACTGGAGTGGTAGTGCTGGGAATTAGAACAGGGCTGGTACTGGAGTGGTAGTGCTGGGAAATTAGAGCAGGGCTGGTCCTGGAGTGGTAGTGCTGGGTATTAGATCAGGGCTGGTACTGGAGTGGTAGTGCTGGGTATTAGAACAGGTCAGGGCTGGTACTGGAGTGGTAGTGCTGGGAATTAGAGCAGGGCTGGTACTGGAGTGGTAGTGCTGGGTATTAGAGCAGGGCTGGTCCTAGAGTGGTAGTGCTGGGAATTAGAGCAGGGCTGGTACTGGAGTGGTAGTGCTGGGTATTAGAGCAGGGCTGGTACTGGAGTGGTAGTGCTGGGAATTAGAGCAGGGCTGGTACTGGAGTGGTAGTGCTGGGTATTAGAGCAGGGCTGGTCCTAGAGTGGTAGTGCTGGGTATTAGAGCAGGGCTGGTCCTGGAGTGGTAGAGTTTGGTATTAGAGCAGGGCTGGTACTGGAGTGGTAGTGCTGGGTATTAGAACAGGGCTGGTACTGGAGTGGTAGTGCTGGGAATTAGAGCAGGGCTGGTACTGGAGTGGTAGTGCTGGGTATTAGAGCAGGGCTGGTACTGGAGTGGTAGTGCTGGGTATTAGAGCAGGGCTGGTAGAGTTGGGTATTAGAGCAGGGCTGGTACTGGAGTGGTAGAGCTGGGTATTAGAGCAGGGCTGGTACTGGAGTGGTAGTGCTGGGTATTAGAACAGATCAGGGCTGGTACTGGAGTGGTAGAGCTGGGTATTAGAACAGATCAGGGCTGGTACTGGAGTGGTAGTGCTGGGTATTAGAACAGATCAGGGCTGGTACTGGAGTGGTAGAGCTGGGTATTAGAGCAGGTCAGGGCTGGTACTGGAGTGGTAGTGCTGGGTATTAGAGAGGGGTAGAACTGGTGCTGGGGATCAGGGGCGGTTCCTTGGGGGGATCCACCCAGGTTTGGGTGGAGAGAGACCTAGGGGGACAGAGCGTGGGGGACAGAGTGGTAGGGGGACAGAGACGTAGGGGGACAGAGACCTGGGGGACAGAGAGTGGGGACAGAGACGTGGGGGACAGAGACCTAGGGGACAGAGACCTGGGGACAGAGACGTGGGGGACAGAGACCTAGGGGGACAGAGGCGTGGGGGACAGAGACGTGGGGGACAGAGACGTGGGGATAGAGACCTGGGGGGACAGAGACCTGGGGGACAGAGACGTAGGGGGACAGAGACGTGGGGGACAGAGACGTGGGGGACAGAGACGTAGGGGGGACAGAGACGTGGGGGACAGAGACGTAGGGGAGAGAGACCTAGGGGGACAGAGACCTAGGGGGACAGAGACGTGGGGGACAGAGACGTAGGGGGACAGAGACGTAGGGGGACAGAGACCTAGGGGAGAGAGACCTAGGGGACAGAGACCTAGGGGACAGAGACGTAGGGGGACAGAGACGTGGGGGACAGAGACGTAGGGGGACAGAGACGTAGGGGGAGAGAGAGACCTAGGGGGACAGAGACCTAGGGGGACAGAGACGTAGGGGGACAGAGACGTAGGGGACAGAGACCTAGGGGGACAGAGACCTAGGGGGACAGAACGTCCTGTCGTGACGGGACTCCCGGCTCGATGGACATGTCAGTTGGTTATTGTAACCGCTGCAACCCTTGGTGAGATCAGATCAAACCCCCCAAGTCCCTGACGTTTACACTAACCACCATAGACTACGGTGGCATTGGTTCTTCTGTCATAGACTACGGTGGCATTGGTTCTTCTGTCATAGACTACGGTGGCATTGGTTCTTCTGTCATAGACTACGGTGGCATTGGTTCTTCTGTCATAGACTACGGTGGCATTGGTTCTTCTGTCATAGACTACGGTGGCATTGGTTCTTCTGTCATATACTACGGTGGCATTGGTTCTTCTGTCATAGACTACGGTGGCATTGGTTCTTCTGTCATAGACTACGGTGGCATTGATTCTTCTGTCATTTTCTCCCCAAGTAAGATTCATGTCTGAGAACACCCAGAGACGATAGGATAGGAACAGAAAGACATGGCTTTAATCTCAGTCAGACAGTCATACATGGGGAATTCTATGTCTTAGTGGGAGTGAAATTCACGAGCTATGACTTGTAGTTGCTCCTTCCTGTCTGATGTTTATAAAGACGTCTTCTCCATCCAGACAACCCAAGATAAGCTTATCTACATGGAAATTAGTAATAAAATAGGAGCTGTGTTATCTGACATAAACCACAGCAATAATCATTGGCGTCTGTTTCGGTCCACTCTGTTAGATAACCCTTGCCTCTCTCACTCAGACAGCCAGGCAATCGGCTGGACACTGATGGTGATGATGGTCAGTCCTGATACATACTGTACGAAGAGGGATGGGATATCCATCCTAAAATAAAGAAATAACCAATATCTGTTAGAAGGCCCTGGTCTACTGCATCCATATTAGGAACTCCTTCAGTCAGACCAAACTCCTTCAGTGGTCAGACCAAACTCCTTCAGTGGTCAGACCAAACTCCTTCAGTGGTCAGACCAAACTCCTTCAGTGGTCAGACCAAACTCCTTCAGTGGTCAGACCAAACTCCCTCAGTGGTCAGACCAAACTCCCTCAGTGGTCAGACCAAACTCCCTCAGTGGTCAGACCAAACTCCCTCAGTGGTCAGACAAAAACGTCAACTGACAACAGAGGGATTTAAAGAGATAAAAATAAAGCAGATGCTGCATCAATCATCTGTTTTTTATTTTCTTTAAAACACACCAAGAGCCATGGAGGCACAATTTCCCTTTATTATTCCAACCTCAAAGTGTAGAAATATACACTGTGGCCAGTTTATTAGGTACACTAGTACCGGGTCGGACCCTCTCTTTGCCTCCAGAACAGCCTGAATTATTTGGTACTCGGAAACGTTGCTCAATTGATATCAAGGAACCTAACGTGTGCCAGAAAAACATTTCCCACACCATTCCACCTTGGCAACCAGCCTGTACGGTTGACACCAGGCAGGATGGAGCCATGTACTCATGCTGCTTTCTGCAATAAGCATGACTCAACAGGAACCTGGATTCGTCAGACCAAGCAATGTGTTTCCACTCCCCAATTGTCCAGTGTTTGTGATCTCGTGCCCACTGAAGCCTCTTCTTCTTGGTCTAAGCTGATAGGAGTGGAACCTGGTGTGATCTTTCACAAACTGGAGTCGGCGAAACACAACTCCCCT
The DNA here is from genome assembly GCF_021184085.1 of Oncorhynchus gorbuscha. NCBI lineage: Eukaryota > Metazoa > Chordata > Actinopteri > Salmoniformes > Salmonidae > Oncorhynchus > Oncorhynchus gorbuscha. The sequence goes on from NW_025748655.1 coordinate 4,289, forward strand.
CAACAAAACAGAAAGAGGATTTTATACATCAGACACATACAGATGTAGAATCTTAATTTGAGCCAGGCAACTTTGAGCAACAGGCAATGTGAATTATTATGTGGATTATGATTAATGGACATTTTATGTAGGGGTTCATACATTTTTCATTAGGGTAAATCAAGTCTGAAATTTCAAAGAGGAAATTACAAATTTTCAAAGCATTTTTAAAACTCAAATACCCTACAAGTCTACAGTTGCTCCTTCCCAGGTGGTGCAGAGGATAACAGACATGGCTTGGAAACCAACCATTGCAAGTTCAAACCCCACATGTGCAGATTGTCAACATTATAGTATTTTTCTTTTTAAATATGGTTGTGTTTGTTGATTAAATGCTGTTCAAATGTACAATAGAGTGGCAGCCTAGCAGTTAAGAGCATTGGGCCAGGAACTGAAACATTACTGGTTTGAATCCCTGAGCCAACTAGGTGAAAAATAGGCCCTTTGAGCAAGGCACTTCACCCTGATGCCGTGGATGTCGTTTAAGGCAGCTCCCTCCACCTCTCTGATGCAGATGGGTTGGGTTAAATGTGGAAGACCCATTTCAGTTGAATTCATTCAGTTGGACAACTGACTAGGTGTCCCCTTTCACATACTATTTACAAACGATTCAGCCATCCATTCAGATGCTACTGTGGTAGTATAAATGATTTGTTCAGATGGTACTGTGGTGTTTGGCCGACAGACAGGGGTGGGCTGAGACTGTAGAAGAGCTGGTGCTGGGGATGTATGGGAACAGCAGAGAGAGGTTGTCACTGCCAGCAGAGATGGAGGAGGAGATGGAAGGATACCAGAAGGAGGAGGAGATGGAGGTCTACCAGCGATTCACCTGACAGATGTGCACCAGATGATCCTTATCACCTCCTCTCTCTCTCTGATCAATAACCTGACACCACTCAGCTCGGATGTCCCCGGGCTGGGGCAGGAGGGGGCAGGGAGGATGTCCTGGGGGAGGAGGGGCAGGGGGATGTCCTGGGGGAGGAGGGGGCAGGGAGGGATGTCCTGGGGAGGGAGGATGTCCTGGGGCAGGAGGGGCAGGGAGGATGTCCTGGGGGAGGAGGGGGGCAGGGAGGATGTCCTGGGGGAGGAGGGGGCAGGGAGGATGTCCTGGGGGAGGAGGGGGCAGGGAGGATGTCCTGGGGGAGGGGGGGCAGGAGGATGTCCTGGGGCAGGAGGGGGCAGGGAGGATGTCCTGGGGGAGGAGGGGCAGGGAGGATGTCCTGGGGAGGAGGGGGCAGGGAGGATGTCCTGGGGCAGGAGGGGGCAGGGAGGATGTCCTGGGGGAGGAGGGGGCAGGGAGGATGTCCTGGGGAGGAGGGGCAGGGGGCAGGGAGGATGTCCTGGGGCAGGAGGGGGCAGGGAGGATGTCCTGGGGCAGGGGGGGCAGGAGGATGTCCTGGGGAGGAGGGGGCAGGGAGGATGTCCTGGGGGAGGAGGGGGCAGGGGGCAGGGAGGATGTCCTGGGGCAGGAGGGGGCAGGGAGGATGTCCTGGGGGAGGAGGGGGCAGGGGGATGTCCTGGGGGAGGGGGGGGCAGGGAGGATGTCCTGGGGCAGGAGGGGCAGGGAGGATGTCCTGGGGCAGGAGGGGGCAGGGGCAGGGAGGATGTCCTGGGGCAGGAGGGGGCAGGGGGCAGGGAGGATGTCCTGGGGCAGGAGGGGCAGGGGGCAGGGAGGATGTCCTGGGGCAGGAGGGGGCAGGGGGCAGGGAGGATGTCCTGGGGCAGGAGGGGGCAGGGGGCAGGGAGGATGTCCTGGGGCAGGAGGGGGCAGGGGCAGGGAGGATGTCCTGGGGCAGGAGGGGGCAGGGGGCAGGGAGGATGTCCTGGGGCAGGAGGGGGCAGGGGGCAGGGAGGATGTCCTGGGGCAGGGAGGGGCAGGGGGCAGGGAGGATGTCCTGGGGGAGGAGGGGGCAGGGGGCAGGGAGGATGTCCTGGGGCAGGAGGGGGCAGGGGGCAGGGAGGATGTCCTGGGGCAGGAGGGGGCAGGGAGCAGGGAGGATGTCCTGGGGCAGGAGGGGCAGGGGGCAAGGAGGATGTCCTGGGGCAGGAGGGGCAGGGGCAGGGAGGATGTCCTGGGGGGGGCAGGGAGGATGTCCTGGGGCAGGGGGGCAGGGAGGATGTCCTGGGGCAGGAGGGGGCAGGGGCAGGGAGGATGTCCTGGTGCAGGAGGGGCAGGGGCAGGGAGGATGTCCTGGGGCAGGAGGGGCAGGGAGGATGTCCTGGGGCAGGAGGGGGCAGGGGGCAGGGAGGATGTCCTGGGGGAGGAGGGGGCAGGAGGATGGAGGATGTCCTGGGGAGGAGGGGGGCAGGGAGCATGGAGGATGTCCTGGGGCAGGAGGGGGCAGGGAGGATGTCCTGGGGCAGGAGGGGCAGGGAGGATGTCCTGGGGCAGGATGTCCTGGGGCAGGAGGGGGCAGGGAGCATGGAGGATGTCCCGGGGCAGGAGGGGCAGGGAGCATGGAGGATGTCCCGGGCAGGAGGGGCAGGGAGCATGGAGGATGTCCCGGGGCAGGAGGGGCAGGGAGCATGGAGGATGTCCTGGGGCAGGAGGGGGCAGGGAGCATGGAGGATGTCCTGGGGCAGGAGGGGGCAGGGAGCATGGAGGATGTCCCGGGGCAGGAGGGGGCAGGGAGCATGGAGGATGTCCCGGGGCAGGAGGGGGCAGGGAGCATGGAGGATGTCCTGGGGCAGGGGAGGGGGCAGGAGCATGGAGGATGTCCTGGGGCAGGAGGGAGCAGGGAGCATGGAGGATGTCCCGGGGCAGGAGGGGGCAGGGAGCATGGAGGATGTCCCGGGGCAGGAGGGGGCAGGGAGCATGGAGGATGTCCTGGGGCAGGAGGGGGCAGGGAGCATGGAGGATGTCCTGGGGCAGGAGGGAGCATGGAGCAGGAAGGATGTTGTGGAGCAGGTAGGTTGTCGTGGGGACGGGAGGAAAATAAAAACTGAAATAATACATTTCCATAAGTATTCAGACCCTTTACTCAGTACTTTGTTGAAGCACCTTTGGCAGCGATGACAGACTCAAGTCTTCTTGGGTATGACGCTACAAGCTTGGCACACCTGTATTTGGGGAGTTTCTCCCTTTCAGGGTTGATGGGGAGCGTCACTGCACAGCTATTTTCAGGTCTCTCCAGGGATGTTCGATCCTGTTCAAGTCTGGGCTCTGGCTGGGCCACTCAAGGACATTCAGATACTTGTCCTGAAGCCACTCCTGCATTGTCTTGGCTGTGTGTTTTGGGTCGTTGTCCCGTTGGAAAGTGAACCTTTGCCCCAGTCTGAAGTCCTGAGTGCTCTAGAGCAGGTTTAAGAATAATGGAGGCCACTGTGTTCTTGGGGACCTACAATGCTACAGACATTGTTTTTGGTACCCTTCCCCAGATCTGTGCCTCAACACAATCCTGTCTCGGAGCTCTACGGACAATTCCTTTGACCTCATGGCTTGGTTTTGCTCTGACATGCACTGTCAACTGTAGGACCCATATATAGACAGGTGTGTGCCAAATCATGTCCAATCAATTGAATTTACCACAGGTGGACTCCAAGTTGTAGAAACATCTCAAGGAGGATCAATGGAAACAGGATGCACCTGAACTCAATTTCGAGTCTCATAGCAAAGGGTCTGAATACTTATGTAAATAAGGTGTTTCTGTTTTTATTCATTATGGAGTATTGTGTTTAGATTGATGAGATTGTTATTATTATTTTTTATCAATTTTAGAATAAGGCTGTAAACGTAACAAAATGTGGAACAAGTGAAGGGGTCTGAATACTTTCCAAATGCCCTGTCATTTCCTTATTCATTTAAACCACCAATCACACATCCTACTGCTAGTTTTAAAAGAGATTGAAAAGAAAAATTGTTGTCACTACCCAGCTTTGTGTAAAACAGACAGTGATCATCTCCGAAAGGTGTAGTCAGTTTACCCCAGTAGACCCCTACACTACAGATGGCTGGTTTTACTAAAGGAGAAGTCAGTTTACCCCAGTAGACCCCTACACTACAGATGGCTGGTTTTACTAAAGGAGAAGTCAGTTTACCCCAGTAGACCCCTACACTACAGATGGCTGGTTTTACTAAAGGAGAAGTCAGTTTACCCCAGTTGACCCCTACACTACAGATGGCTGGTTTTACTAAAGGAGAAGTCAGTTTACCCCAGTAGACCCCTACACTACAGATGGCTGGTTTTACTAAAGGAGAAGTCAGTTTACCCCAGTAGACCCTACACTACAGATGGCTGGTTTTACTAAAGGAGAAGTCAGTTTACCCCAGTAGACCCCTACACTACAGATGGCTGGTTTTACTAAAGGAGAAGTCAGTTTACCCCAGTAGACCCTACACTACAGATGGCTGGTTTTACTAAAGGAGAAGTCAGTTTACCCCAGTAGACCCCTACACTACAGATGGCTGGTTTTACTAAAGGAGAAGTCAGTTTACCCCAGTTGACCCCTACACTACAGATGGCTGGTTTTACTAAAGGAGAAATCAGTTTACCCCAGTAGACCCCTACACTACAGATGGCTGGTTTTACTAAAGGAGAAGTCAGTTTACCCCAGTAGACCCCTACACTACAGATGGCTGGTTTTACTAAAGGAGAAGTCAGTTTACCCCAGTAGACCCCTACACTACAGATGGCTGGTTTTACTAAAGGAGAAGTCAGTTTACCCCAGTAGACCCCTACACTACAGATGGCTGGTTTTACTAAAGGAGAAGTCAGTTTACCCCAGTAGACCCCTACACTACAGATGGCTGGTTTTACTAAAGGAGAAGTCAGTTTACCCCAGTTGACCCCTACACTACAGATGGCTGGTTTTACTAAAGGAGAAGTCAGTTTACCCCAGTAGAACCCTACACTACAGATGGCTGGTTTTACTAAAGGAGAAGTCAGTTTACCCCAGTAGACCCCTACACTACAGATGGCTGGTTTTACTAAAGGAGAAGTCAGTTTACCCCAGTAGACCCCTACACTACAGATGGCTGGTTTTACTAAAGGAGAAGTCAGTTTACCCCAGTAGACCCCTACACTACAGATGGCTGGTTTTACTAAAGGAGAAGTCAGTTTACCCCAGTAGACCCCTACACTACAGATGGCTGGTTTTACTAAAGGAGAAGTCAGTTTACCCCAGTAGACCCCTACACTACAGATGGCTGGTTTTACTACAGGAGAAGTCAGTTTACCCCAGTTGACCCCTACACTACAGATGGCTGGTTTTACTAAAGGAGAAGTCAGTTTACCCCAGTAGACCCCTACACTACAGATGGCTGGTTTTACTAAAGGAGAAGTCAGTTTACCCCAGTAGACCCCTACACTACAGATGGATGGTTTTACTAAAGGAGAAGTCAGTTTACCCCAGTAGACCCCTACACTACAGATGGCTGGTTTTACTAAAGGAGAAGTCAGTTTACCCCAGTAGACCCCTACACTACAGATGGCTGGTTTTACTAAAGGAGAAGTCAGTTTACCCCAGTAGACCCCTACACTACAGATGGCTGGTTTTACTAAAGGAGAGGAGACCCCAGTTGACACACTACAGATTTAAAGGAGAAGTCAGTTTACCCCAGTAGACCCCTACACTACAGATGGCTGGTTTTACTAAAGGAGAAGTCAGTTTACCCCAGTAGACCCCTACACTACAGATGGCTGGTTTTACTAAAGGAGAAGTCAGTTTACCCCAGTAGACCCCTACACTACAGATGGCTGGTTTTACTAAAGGAGAAGTCAGTTTACCCCAGTAGACCCAAACGGTCCCTTGGATTTACAAAGCCGTGAAAAGTATTGGTCACCTTTCTGATTTTCTGTATTTTTTTTTCAACCAAAACCTAATATTATACAAAGGGGTCCTGTGTTTACAAAGAGCAAAACAAATTGATACTACATGGGTCCCATTACGCCTGGCGAAAACCAAACACTGCATTCTACAGTTAGAATGGTCAAGCATGATGGTGGTCGTGTGATGGTTTAGGGAGGCTTTGCTTCCTCAGGACCTGGATGACTTGCTTAATAGAAGGGACCATGAATTCTGCTCTGTATCAGAGAATTCTACAGGAGAAAGACAAGCCAATCGTCTGTGAGCTGAAGCAAGACAATGATCTAAAACACACAATCAAGTCTACATGAAAATAACTAAAAAGCAACAAATTTGAGGTTTTGGAAGTTGAGACCTAATTCCAATTGAGAGGTTGTGGCTGGCCTAGAAACGAGCAGTTCATTCTCGAAAACCCCGACAAATGTTGAGTTACAGCAGTTCTGCATGGAATGGGGCCAAAAATAACCCAACGGACGTGATCAACAACTACAGGAAGCGTTTGGTTGGGAGTCGTTTGCAGCTAAACGTGGGTTACAACCCTGTTATTGTGGGAAATTACTTTGTTTCTGAAATAAATATGTAATCAGTGTGTTATCTGTTCACTCAGGTTCCCTTTAATCTATTAGGAGGTTCTGGTTGAAGATCTGATAACATTCAGGATTAAAAAATATATGCAAAAGTAGAGAAAATGCAAAAGAAGGCAAAATACTTTTTCACGGCACCGTCTATACAGTACCATCTATACAGTACCGTCTATACAGTACCATCTATACAGTACCGTCTATACAGTACCATCTATACAGTACCATCTATACAGTACCATCTATACAGTACCATCTATACAGTACCGTCTATACAGTACCATCTATACAGTACCATCTATACAGTACCATCTATACAGTACCATCTATACAGTACCATCTATAGAGTACCATCTATAGAGTACCATCTATACAGTACCATCTATACAGTACCATCTATACAGTACCATCTATACAGTACCATCTATAGAGTACCATCTATAGAGTACCATCTATACAGTACCATCTATAGAGTACCATCTATACAGTACCGTCTATACAGTACCATCTATACAGTACCATCTATACAGTACCATCTATACAGTACCATCTATACAGTACCGTCTATAGAGTACCATCTATAGAGTACCATCTATACAGTACCATCTATACAGTACCATCTATACAGTACCATCTACACAGTACCATCTATACAGTACCATCTATACAGTACCGTCTATACAGTACCATCTATACAGTACCATCTATACAGTACCATCTATAGAGTACCATCTATACAGTACCGTCATAGAGTACCATCTACACAGTACCATCTATACAGTACCGTCTATACAGTACCGTCTATACAGTACCATCTATACAGTACCATCTATACAGTACCATCTATACAGTACCATCTATACAGTACCATCTATACAGTAACATCTATACAGTACCGTCTATACAGTACCGTCTATACAGTACCATCTTTATACAGTACCATCTATACAGTACTGCCTATACAGTACCGTCTATACAGTACCATCTATACAGTACCATCTATACAGTACCAGTACAGTAGCATCTATACAGTACCATCTATACAGTACCATCTATACAGTACCAGTACAAAGCATCTATACAGTACCATCTACAGTACCATCTATACAGTACCATCTATACAGTACCAGTCCAAAGTTTACACACCCCTACTCAGTCAAGGGTTTTTCTACAGTACCATCTATACAGTACCATCTATACAGTACCATCTATACAGTACCAGTACAGTACCATCTATACAGTACCAGTCCAGTTTACACACCCCTACTCAGTCAAGGGATTTTCTTATTTGTTAACTGTTCTTAATATAATATGGACTTGGTATTTTACCAAATAGGACCATCTTCTCTACTACCCCTACCTTGTCACAACACAGCTGATTGGCTCAAACGCATTAAGAAGGAAAGAAATTCCACACATTAACTTTTAACAAGGCACACCTGTTAATTGAAATGCATTCCAGGTGAATACCTCATGAAGCTGGTTGAGATAATGCTAAGGGTGTGCAAAACTGTCATCAAGGCAAATGCTGGCTACTTTGAAGAATCTCCAAATATAACATATTTTTTTGATTACTACATGATTCCATGATGTGTTTTTTCATAGTTGTTATGTCTTCACTATTATTCTACAAAAGAAAGAAAACCCTTGAATGACTAGTGTGTCCAAACTTTGACTGGTACTGTAGGAATGTATAAAGACGGGAACCAAAATGCTAAATGCGCCAGTCTCTGGTGGTTTGGAGAGTCTAAAGACCACTAAAAGAACCTCCTTGCAGAGCAGACTGTGGCGACACACACTAAGGAAAGTCCACAGCCAAAGTCCTCTTCCTCTCATCTCAAAAGTACTGTTTTGAGGTTTGGCTTGGAGGCCTAACTACTTCCTCTCAGTGACTTATTCTATGGTGCCATAAAACGTGTCCCTTTCTGAACCACACAGACACAGTCCTGAGGTAGAGCCACTAAAAGGAATGTTCTGAACCACAGACACAGTCCTGTGGGTAGAGAGAGACCCTACTAAAGAGTGTTCTGAACCACAGACAGTCCTGGTAGGTAGAGAGACCACTAAAAGGTGTTCTGAACCACAGACACAGTCCTGGTAGGTAGACCACTAAAAAGGAGTGTTCTGAACAACAGACACAGTCCTGGTAGGTAGAGAGAGACCACTAAAAGGAGTGTTCTGAACCACAGACACAGTCCTGGTAGGTAGAGAGACCACTAAAAGGAGTGTTCTGAACAACAGACACAGTCCTGGTAGGTAGAGAGAGACCACTAAAAGGAATGTTCTAAACCACAGACACAGTCCTGGTAGGTAGAGAGACCACTAAAAGGAATGTTCTAAACCACAGACACAGTCCTGGTAGGTAGAGACCACTAAAGGAATGTTTGGAACCACAGACACAGTCCTGGTAGGCAGAGTAGAGACCACCAAAAGGAATGTTCTGAACCAGACACAGTCCTGGTAGGTAGAGAGAGACCACTAAAAAGGAGTGTTCCTGAACAACAGACACAGTCCTGGTGGGTAGAGAGACCACTAAAGGGAGTGTTCTGAACCACAGACACAGTCCCAGTAGGTAGAGAAGAGACCACTAAAGGTGTTCTAAACCACAGACACAGTCCTGGTGGGTGAGAGAGACCACTAAAGGAGTGTTCTGAACCACAGACACAGTCCTGGTGGGTAGAGAGACCACTAAAAGGAGTGTTAAGACCACACAGACACAGTCCTGGGGTAGAGTCTGACTGTATGTGACGATGCAGCCTAAGTAGCTGTTTGTCAGTAGCTCTTAGTAGCAAAACAAAAAAACTGATTCTTGATTTGATTTGTACCCAGGCTTTTAATATGTCAGCGTATCTGTGATCCACAGTTCCTCATTTAACCAAATGGAAACCAACCCCATCTGATGCAATTTTGAGTAATATGCAGATGGAGAAATGCTTCTATTTCCTTCGTTATTCAAACGGAGGAGCTTTTTCTATCTATTGATCTTGGACGGCACAAGTATTCCCAGCTTTCTCCACTCTGTCCAGGCTGAACACCACAAACAAGTAGTCATTAACTCAGGGTCATTAACTAGCATTTGAAATAATACTACAGGGTATCAAATGTTTACATACAAACTGCTGAACCTTATTGGGGTTTCACTGAACCCTGAGAGAGCGGGAACAGCAGGGCGTCTGGTTAAGGAATGGAGTTGTGACACACACGTCTTTCACCAGTACCTAATAGTTCAGTATAAACCCTATATTATTATTATTAACTCCCCATGTCCAACCCAGAATCCTTTACTTGAGGCTGACATCTAAAATCAGGACAAAGCTGTATAGGCTGGGATGACATCAGAAAAACAGGACAAAGCCGTATAGGCTAGGGATGACATCATAAACCATGACAAATGGCTGTACAGGCTAGGGCTGACATCATAAAACCTGACAAAGCTGTATAGGTTATAGGGGGCTGACATCATAAAACCTGACAAAGCTGGTATAGGCTAGGGCTGACATCATAAAACCAGGACAAAGCTGTATAGGCTAGAGCTGACATCATAAAACCAGGATAAAGCTGCATAGGCTAGGGATGACATCATAAAAGAGGACAAAGCTGTAGTAGGCTAGGATGACATCATAAAAACCAGGACAAAGCTATATAGGCTAGGGATGACATCCTTAAAACCAGGACAAAGTCCAGAGCAGGCTAGGGATGACATCATAAACCAGGACAACGCTGTATAGGCTAGGATGACATCATAAAAACTAGGACAAGTTGCATAGGCTAGGGATGACATCATAAAACCAGGACAAAGCTGTATAGGCTAGGGATGACATCATAAAACCAGGACAAAGCTGCTTATAGGCTAGGGATGACATCATAAAACCAGGACAAAGCCAAATAGGCTAGGGATGACATCATAAACCAGGCAAGCTGTATAGGCTAGGGATGACATCACGGCAAACCAGGACAAAGCTGTATAGGCTAGGATGACATCATAAAACCAGGACAAAAATGGTATAGGCTGGGATGAAATCATAAAACCAGGGACAAAGCTGTATAGGCTAGGGCTGACATCATAAACCAGGACAAAGCTGTATAGCTAGGGATGACATCATAAAACCAGGACAAAGCTGTACAGGCTAGGGCTGACATCATAAAACCAGGACAAAGCTGTATAGGCTAGGGATGACATCATAAAACCAGGACAAAGCTGTATAGGCTAGCGGTGTGAAGAGCCAGTTGTATCCCTGCATTCTCTCCTAATCAGGCAGTGGGTGTTACTCTCTAGCTGAAACTATTTAAAAAATGAAAATGAAAAATCAGAAACTGAAAGTCGAGTTTAGTTTCAGGTAGCATTATGGCTTGGATGGCCTTATAACCACCGGCTACTTTCTACAGCCCACGAGATAAAGACTGGAGGAACCCGTGAAAACCGCGTATTGTCAGACAACACATCAACTTCAGGGGGAACACACTTCCTTAGCGCTCTGCAATAAAACCACATGGTAATGACCACTACCGGAGCCTTTATAAACTGTGTCACTGGCTGTTTAAAGTTGTGCCGTTGTGCCGCACGGTAAGCATCTAGACAAGAAGAGAAAGACCTTTCTGAAAGTCTACCTCTACGTAATGAAAGGGAGGGGAGGATGCCGACACGTTGCAGGAGATTATGTGTAACTCTGGCAAAGGTTTGATTATAGACCAGAATGGCAGAGTGTAGGGCACTCATATGTCAACTATGGTACCTGACCCACACAAAGGTCTGACACTATATTCCTATGTAGTGCACTACTTTTGACCAGGGCCCATAGCACTCTGGTCAAAAGTAGTGCACTATACAGGGAATGGGATGCCATTTGGGAAGCAGCCTAAGTCCCCCACAGAGTCCAGACTGAATATTGAACATTAGGCTTTTGTTCCGGCTTGGCTTGATTCTATCTTCTGTGTTACTTGATGACGCAGATACTGTACTGTACAGTCAATCACAATCAATACACACACACACACACACACACACACACACACACACACACACACACACACACACACACACACACACACACACACACACACACACACACACACACACACACACACACACACACACACACACACACACACACAATGAATGTACAAACATTGGAAATGCCTTATCATGAACGACAATCTCACAAAAAAAGTGCAATTTTTTTCCCAGAGTAATTCAATCATTGATTCTCAGGTTTCTGTGAAACACTAAACTTTTTCTTTCAACTCCATGACAACCTATAAATATCACAATGATCAAAATATCAAATGAAATTCATATTTCCCATTGTTTGTTTGTTTGGTTCCCTAGTTTGAGAGTAATGACAGAACTGGTTTCTGGGGTTTGCCTGTAACAGTTCTCCTCTGTATTCACTAACTGCTGTGAGCAACGTTTTGGATATGTCCCAAATGGCACCCTATTCCCTACATAGTGCACTACTTTTGACCAGAGCCCTGTGGGTCCTATGAAATAGGGTTCCGTTTGGGAGGAGGCCTTTGTTGAGCTGCCACTAAGCTTTTATCAAAGCCACATGTGGTTACAATTAGTCCATATGGTCGGAGTTAGAGAGCAGAGTCGGTCTAGAAAGATTCTCAGGTAATTCATTCTCAACACTCAGAGACTTTCATCCTCCATAGTTACCCACCGTTAAGCGCATTCAGGAGGCAAAGGGAATTGTCTGTGTGAATCATGTCTGGGCCCTCAGCTTATCTTTGGTCTTTCTTTTGTCTTTCATAAAAAAATATATCACATTGGCAATCGGGGTAGGGGGGACTAGTATCTCTGTTTCTCAGTGTGTGTGACAGAGGAAGGACTAGTATCTCTGTTTCTCAGTGTGTGGGACAGAGTAAAGGCTAGTATCTCTGTTTCTCAGTGTGTGGGACAGAGGAAGGACTAGTATCTCTGTTTCTCAGTGTGTGGGACAGAGGAAGGACTAGTATCTCTGTTTCTCAGTGTGTGGGACAGAGGAAGGACTAGTATCTCTGTTTCTCAGTGTGTGGGACAGAGGAAGGACTAGTCTCTCTGTTTATCAGTGTGTGGGACAGAGGAAGGACTAGTCTCTCTGTTTATCAGTGTGTGGGACAGAGGAAGGACTAGTCTCTCTGTTTATCAGTGTGTGGGACAGAGGAAGGACTAGTCTCTCTGTTTATCAGTGTGTGGGACAGAGGAAGGACTAGTATCTCTGTTTCTCAGTGTGTGGGACAGAGGAAGGACTAGTCTCTCTGTTTATCAGTGTGTGGGACAGAGGAAGGACTAGTCTCTCTGTTTATCAGTGTGTGGGACAGAGGAAGGACTAGTATCTCTGTTTCTCAGTGTGTGGGACAGAGGAAGGACTAGTATCTCTGTTTATCAGTGTGTGGGACAGAGGAAGGACTAGTCTCTCTGTTTCTCAACACTCAACTATCTAGTTTTATTGCTGCATATCAGCCACATGAAGCATCCCAATGTAATGTCCTGCGTCAGCCTTCCTGTAAACTTCTCCTTGCCGTTTGTGTGCAACTCAACTGTACGCCAATATTCCACTTCATTTAGCACAACTGCCTGTACTGAAAAAGTCCTGGCACTGAGTTGGGTTGGTTGGCTATCTGCAGAGATTGTTCTGTTCTGGTGCTCTGTCCCATCACAGTTACTGGAGCTCGAGTAAGACTGGCCTTCTGGAAGGAAACATCTATGCAATCACAGTCCCAGTCTCAGTCCCAGTCCACGATGGCATTTCTAATAAATGTCTTAAACATGGTTAAAAAACGTGTTAGCATGGATGGTTTCTGCCAGAAGGATGGTATGCACGCGAGATCCCATGCAGACGCCATAACATCAGCTAACCTCTAGCCTGGGTCACCTCAACTAAGAATATTGAATAATCCAAAGTAACACCAGGATAGAGTTCTACTAATAAACAGCACTGAGGACAGAGTTCTCTCACCACAGAAACAGAACTGAGACAGAGTTCTCACCACAGAAACAGCACTGAGGACAGAGTTCTCACTACAGAAACAGCATTGATATAGAGTCTTCCACAGAAACAGCACTGAGGACAGAGTTCACCACAGAAACAGCACTGAGACAGATTTCCACCACAGAAACAGCACACTGAGGACGGGTGAGTTCTCACCACAGAAACAGCACTGAGGACAGAGTATCACCACAGAAACAGCACTGAGGACAGAGTTCTCACCACAGAAACAGCACTGAGAAGATAGAGGTCTCTACCTGACAGGAGGACAGAGTTCTCACCACAGAAAGTGAGCACTGAGGACAGAGTTCTCACCACAGAAACAGCACTGAGGACAGAGTTCTCACCACAGAAACAAATTGAGGACAGACTGAGGACAGAGTTCTCACCACAGAAACAGCACTGAGGACAGAGTTTCACCACAGAAACAGCACTGAGGACAGAGTTCTCTCCACAGAAACAGCACTGAGGACAGAGTTCTCACCACAGAACAGCACTGAGGACAGAGTTCTCTCCACAGAAACAGCACTGAGGACAGAGTTCTCACCACAGAAACAGCACTGAGGACAGAGTTCTCACCACAGAAACAGCACTGAGGACAGAGTTCTCACCACAGAAACAGCACTGAGGACAGAGTTCTCACCACAGAAACAGCACTGAGGACAGAGTTCTACCACAGAAACAGCACTGAGGACAGAGTTCTCTCCACAGAAACAGCACTGAGGACAGAGTTCTCACCACTACAGGGACCTCCACAGAAACAGCACTGAGGACAGAGTTCTCACCAGAAACAGCACTGAGGGACCTCATAAAGAAACAGCACTGGAGGACAGAGTTCTCACCACAGAAACAGCAAGAAACAGCACTGACAGAGTTCTCCCACTATAGAACACTCATCCAGAAACAGCACTGAGGACAGAGTTCTCACCACAGAAACAGCACTGAGGACAGAGTTCTCACCACAGAAACAGCACTGAGGACAGAGTTCTCTCCACAGAAACAGCACTGAGGACAGAGTTCTCACCACAGAAACAGCACTGAGGACAGAGTTCTCACCACAGAAACAGCACTGAGACAGAGTTCTCACCACAGAAACAGCACTGAGGACAGAGTTCTCTCCAATACACTGGGACAGCCTCATAAAGAAACAGCACTGAGGACAGAGTTCTCACCACAGAAACAGCACTGAGGACAGAGTTCTCACCACAGAAACAGCACTGAGGACAGAGTTCTCTCCACTACAGGGACCTCATAAAGAAACAGCACTGAGGACAGAGTTCTCTCCACTATAAAGAAAAACAGCACTGAGGACAGAGTTCTCTCCAATACAGGGACATAAAGAAACAGCACTGAGGACAGAGTTCTCTCCACTATAGGGACCTCATGAAGAAACAGCACTGAGGACAGAGTTCTCTCCACTACAGGGACCTCATAAAGAAACAGCACTGAGGACAGAGTTCTCTCCACTACAGGGACCTCATAAAGAAACAGCACTGAGGACAGAGTTCTCTCCACTATACAGGGACACTCATAAACCTCATAAAGTAAAGATTGGGGACAGAGTTCTCTCCACTACAGGGACTGAGGACAGAGTTCTCTCCACTACAGGGACCTCATAAAGAAACAGCACTGAGGAGAGAGTTCTCTCAACTACAGGACCTCATAAAGAAACAGCACTGAGGACAGAGTTCTCACACAGAAACAGCACTTCTCTCCACTACAGGGACCTCATAAAGAAACAGCACTGAACAGAGTTCACTACAGGGACCTCATAAAGAAACAGCACTGAGGACAGAGTTCTCTCCACTACAGGGACCTCATAAAGTAACAGCACTGAGGACAGAGTTCTCTCCACTACAGGGACCTCATAAAAGAAACTGCACTGAGGACAGAGTTCTCTCCACTACAGGGACCTCATAAAGTAACAGCACTGAGGACAGAGTACTCTCCACTACAGGGACCTCATAAAGAAACAGCACTGAGGACAGAGTTCTCTCCACTACAGGACCTCATGAAGAAACAGCACTGAGGACAGAGTTACAGGGACCTCATAAAGAAACAGCACTGAGGACAGAGTTCTCTCCACTACAGGACCTCATAAAGAAACACCACTGAGGACAGAGTTCTCTCACTACAGGGACCTCATAAAGAAACACCACTTGGGGACAGAGTTCTCTCCACTACAGAATCAAATCAAATCAAATCAAATTTATTTATATAGCTCTTCGTACATCAGCTGATATCTCAAAGTGCTGTACAGAAACCCAGCCTAAAACCCCAAACAGCAAACAATGCAGGTGTAAAAGCACGGTGGCTAGGAAAAACTCCCTAGAAAGGCCAAAACCTAGGAAGAAACCTAGAGAGGAACCGGGCTATGTGGGGTGGCCAGTCCTCTTCTGGCTGTGCCGGGTAGAGATTGTAACAGAACATGACCAAGATGTTCAAATGTTCATAAATGACCAGCATGGTCAAATAATAATAAGGCAGAACAGTTGAAACTGGAGCAGCAGCACAGTCAGGTGGACTGGGGACAGCAAGGAGCCATCATGTCAGGTAGTCCTGGGGCACGGTCCTAGGGCTCAGGTCCTCCGAGAGAGAGAAAGAAAGAGAGAATTAGAGAGAGCATATGTGGGGTGGCCAGTCCTCTTCTGGCTGTGCCGGTGGAGATTATAACAGAACGTGGCCAAGATGTTCAAATGTTCATAAATGACCAGCATGGTTGAATAATAGTAAGGCAGAACAGTTGAAACTGGAGCAGGAGCATGGCCAGGTGGACTGGGGACAGCAAGGAGTCCTCATGTCAGGTAGTCCTGGGACATGGTCCTAGGGCCCAGGCCAGTTGAAACTGGAGCAGCAGCATGGCCAGGTGGAATGGGGACAGCAAGGGGTCATCATGTCAGGTAGTCCTGGGGCATGGTCCTAGGGCTCAGGTCCTCCGAGAGAGAAAAGAAAGAGAGAAGGAGAGAATTAGAGAACGCACACTTAGATTCACACAGGACACCTGAATAGGACAGGAGAAGTACTCCAGATAAACAAACTGACCCTAGCCCCCCGACACATAAACTACTGTAGCATAAATACTGGAGGCTGAGACAGGGACCTCATAAAGAAACAGATTGGGGACAGAGTTCTCTCCACTACAGGGACCTCATAAAGAAACAGCACTGAGGACAGAGTTCTCTCCACTACAGGGACCTCATAAAGAAACACCACTGAGGACAGAGTTCTCTCCACTACAGGGACCTCATAAAGAAACAGATTGGGGACAGAGTTCTCTCCACTACAGGGACCTCATAAAGAAACACCACTGAGGACAGAGTTCTCTCCACTACAGGGACCTCATAAAGAAACAGATTGGGGACAGAGTTCTCTCCACTACAGGACCTCATAAAGAAACAGCACTGAGGTCAGAGTTCTCTCCACTACAGGGACCTCATAAAGAAACAGCACTGAGGTCAGAGTTCTCTCCACTACAGGGACCTCATAAAGAAACAGATTGGGGATGCTTTGTGTAAACAGTTTTACAGTCAATAGGATACATTCATCCTTTTTGGATTACATCCATTTGGTCTAAATACCTTACTGGACAATTATACACAATCATACATTTCCTTCCAAATATTTCTTTAAATATACATTTTGTTAAAGTGAGGGAGAGTCAGTCCGACATGTTGAACTTGTGAACTGGAGACTTCCGAACCTAAAACACAAAACACAATTAACCTTTGACTTGCCTAGTTAAATATAGGTTAAAAAGAATATATATATATATATGAAGTCTCTCCAGTGATTATTGGAGTGTATGGTTTCTATGCAGGAGGCCAATCCGTTGACCTCTCTCCAGTGATTATTGGAGTGAATGGTTTCTATGCAGGAGGCCAATCCGTTGACCTCTCTCCAGTGATTATTGGAGTGTGCGGTTTCTATGCAGGAGGCCAATCCGTTGACCTCTCTCCAGTGATTATTGGAGTGTGCGGTTTCTATGCAGGAGGCCAATCCGTTGACCTCTCTCCAGTGATTATTGGAGTGTATGGTTTCTATGCAGGAGGCCAATCCGTTGATCTCTCTCCAGTGATTATTGGAGTGTGCGGTTTCTATGCAGGAGGCCAATCTCGTTGACCTTCCAGTGATTATTGGAGTGTATGGTTTCTATGCAGGAGGCCAATCCGTTGATCTCTCTCCAGTGATTATTGGAGTGTACTGGTTTCTATGCAGGTGTGAATCACAATGTCTGCATTAAAAATGGCACACTATTTCTGTAGTGCACTACTTAATAATTACTACTTAGTATTCTCGCCCACCGGACAGCTCTCTCGCCGTCGCACTACTTAATAATTACTACTTAGTATTCTCGCCCACCGGACAGCTCTCTCGCCGTCGCACTACTTAATAATTACTACTTAGTATTCTCGCCCACCGGACAGCTCTCTCGCCGTCGAGTTTATATGCGGTAGCAATTGAGCCTGGGGACATGGTTAGGTCAAAAGTAGTGCACTATGTAGGGAATTGGGGTGTCATTTGTGATGCGGGTATTTTCCCTGTTGAGGAATAACCCGGCCTGTAGAGTAGTGTTCATCATTAGTAGTATTACATCTGTCCTTGTTCAAATGGGACGTGACCCTGACATAATAGTTAGCACACGTGTGACTGGCCTGGTTAATGTTGCCTGGGCCCTAATGGAGGGCAGCTTAGAAAGGGACTAATCCTCTCTAGTCTATTTGTTTGGTTAAGAAGAAGGGGCTGAAAAGACCTGAGAGCTGTTGTGTAGATGTAGTCTTAGAGATGATCACTGAGACCTGGTGGTGAAGCTGTAGTCTTTGAGATGGTCACTGAGACCTGGTGGTGAAGCTGTAGTCTTTGAGATGGTCACTGAGACCTGGGGTGAAGCTGTAATCTTTGAGATGGTCACTGAGAGCTGTTGTGTAGATGTAGTCTTAGAGATGGTCACTGAGACCTGGGGTGAAGCTGTAGTCTTTGAGATGGTCACTGAGACCTGGTGGTGAAGCTGTAGTCTTTGAGATGGTCACTGAGACCTGGTGGTGAAGCTGTAGTCTTTGAGATGGTCACTGAGACCTGGTGGTGAAGCTGTAGTCTTTGAGATGGTCACTGAGACCTGGTGTTGAAGCTGTAGTCTTTGAGATGGTCACTGAGACCTGGTGGTGAAGCTGTAGTCTTTGAGATGGTCACTGAGACCTGGTGGTGAAGCTGTAGTCTTTGAGATGGTCACTGAGACCTGGGGTGAAGCTGTAGTCTTAGAGATGGTCACTGAGACCTGGGGTGAAGCTGTAGTCTTAGAGATGGTCACTGAGACCTGGGGTGAAACTGTAGTCTTTGAGATGGTCACTGAGACCTGGTGGTGAAGCTGTAGTCTTTGAGATGGTCACTGAGACCTGGTGGTGAAGCTGTAGTCTTTGAGATGGACACTGAGACCTGGGGTGTCGCTGTAGTGTTTGAGATGGTCACTGAGACCTGGGGTGAAGCTGTAGTCTTTGAGATGGTCACTGAGACCTGGATTGAAGCTGTAGTCTTTGAGATGGTCACTGAGACCTGGATTGAAGCTGTCGTCTTTGAGATGGTCACTGAGATCTGGATTGAAGCTCTAGTCTTTGAGATGGTCACTGAGACCTGGGGTGAAGCTGTTGTCTTTGAGATGGTCACTGAGACCTGGGGTGAAGCTGTAGTCTTTGAGATGGTCACTGAGACCTGGGGTGAAGCTGTAGTCTTTGAGATGGTCACTGAGACCTGGATTGAAGCTGTAGTCTTTGAGATGGTCACTGAGACCTGGATTGAAGCTGTCGTCTTTGAGATGGTCACTGAGATCTGGATTGAAGCTCTAGTCTTTGAGATGGTCACTGAGACCTGGGGTGAAGCTGTTGTCTTTGAGATGGTCACTGAGACCTGGGGTGAAGCTGTAGTCTTTGAGATGGTCACTGTGTCAGTATCAGTTGACCTGCTGGGCTATCCCGATGGCTTCCTGCTGAACAAACTCAGCTGAGATCAGCAAAATCTTCTGTAGTACGCAAACCTTGATATCCAGGCTTCCTCATGGGTAAAAGCAAGACTTGGAAGTATGGTAACGCAAGACTTGGAAGTATTAGACCCTTTGAGATGTTCACTGTATCTCTTCACGTACTGAACTATTCCAATGCATTTCCTGCTGGACAAATTGCTCATCTGAGCTGAGGCATTCATTCGGGAGCTAACACAAGTCTCCAGGCTTCAGTCAAGGTTACTCATCCCGTGAGCGTGGTTCACTGACCCCCTCCATTACACAAGCACCCACAGCATCTCTCCCCATAGCTCTAACTAGGAGCGCATCATACACTGTCTGGCCTCCAATGTCGGGGAAGCTGCTCTGAATATATACGCTGACTGGATGAAACATTATGAAGACCTGCTCTTTCCATGATATAGACTGACCAGGTGAATCCAGGTGAAAGCTATGATTTCAATCATTTCAATCAGTGTAGATGAAGAGGAGGATTTATAAGCCTTGAGACAATTGAGACATGGATTGTGTATGTGTGCCATTCATAGAGTGAATGAGGCAAGACAAAATATTTAAGTGCCTTTGAACCAGGTATGGTAGAAGGTGCCTTTGAACCGGGTATGGTAGTAAGTGCCTTTGAACCGGGTATGGTAGTATGTGCCTTTGAACCGGGTATGGTAGTATGTACCTTTGAACCGGGTATGGTAGTAGGTGCCTTTGAACCAGGGTATGGTAGTAGGTGCCTTTGAACCGGGTATGGTAGTATGTGCCTTTGAACTGGGTATGGTAGTAAGTGCCTTTGAACCAGGGTATGGTATTAGGTGCCTTTGAACCGGGCATGGTAGTATGTGCCTTTGAACCGGGTATGGTAGTAAGTGCCTTTGAACAGGGTATGGTAGTAGGTGCCTTTGAACAGGGTATGGTAGTAGGTGCCATTGAACAGGGTATGGTAGTAGGTGCCTTTGAACCGGGTATGGTAGTAGGGAGCATTGGACCGGGTATGGTAGTGGGTACCTTTGAACAGGGTATGGTAGTAGGTGCCTTTGAACCAGTTATGCTAGTATATGTGCGTTTGAACCGGGTATGGTAGTGGGTACCTTTGAACCGGGTATGGTAGTTTGTGTCATTGAACCGGGTATGCTAGTATATGTGCATTTGAACCGGTATGGTAGTAAGTGCCATTGAACCGGGTATGGTAGTAAGTGCCATTGAACCGAGTATGGTAGTAAGTGCCATTGAACCGGGTATGGTAGTAAGTGCCATTGAACCGGTATGGTAGTTTGTGCGATTGAACCGGGTATGGTAGTGGGTACCTTTGAACCGGTATGGTAGTTTGTGTCATTGAACCGGGTATGCTAGTATATGTGCGTTTGAACCGGGTATGGTAGTAAGTGCCATTGAACCGGGTATGGTAGTATGTACCTTTGAACCGGGTATGGTAGTAGGTGCCTTTGAACCAGGGTATGGTAGTAGGTGCCTTTGAACCGGGTATGGTAGTATGTGCCTTTGAACTGGGTATGGTAGTAAGTGCCTTTGAACCAGGGTATGGTATTAGGTGCCTTTGAACCGGGCATGGTAGTATGTGCCTTTGAACCGGGTATGGTAGTAAGTGCCTTTGAACAGGGTATGGTAGTAGGTGCCTTTGAACAGGGTATGGTAGTAGGTGCCATTGAACAGGGTATGGTAGTAGGTGCCTTTGAACCGGGTATGGTAGTAGGGAGCATTGGACCGGGTATGGTAGTGGGTACCTTTGAACAGGGTATGGTAGTAGGTGCCTTTGAACCAGTTATGCTAGTATATGTGCGTTTGAACCGGGTATGGTAGTGGGTACCTTTGAACCGGGTATGGTAGTTTGTGTCATTGAACCGGGTATGCTAGTATATGTGCGTTTGAACCGGGTATGGTAGTAAGTGCCATTGAACCGGGTATGGTAGTAAGTGCCATTGAACCGAGTATGGTAGTAAGTGCCATTGAACCGGGTATGGTAGTAAGTGCCATTGAACCGGGTATGGTAGTTTGTGCGATTGAACCGGGTATGGTAGTTTGTGCCATTGAACTGGGTATGGTAGTTTGTACCTTTGAACCAGGTATGGTAGTAAGTGCCTTTGAACAGGGTATGGTAGTGAGTGCCTTTGAACATTACTTTGAATCCCTTTGAATTACTATCTAATGCCTAATCAATCCCTTTGAATTACTATGTAATGCCTACACATTACTGCTACATGACGAATCAATACCTGTTGAATTACTATGTAATGCCCACACATTACTGCTACATGACTAATCAATCCCTTTGAATTACTACGTAATGCCTACACATTACTGCTACATGCCTAATCAATCCCTTTGAATTACTACGTAATGCCTACACATTACTGCTACATGACTAATCAATCCCTTTGAATTACTATGTAATGCCTAATCAATACCTGTTGAATTACTATGTAATGACTAATCAATCCATTTGAATTACTATGTAATGACTAATCAATCCCTTTGAATTACTATGTAATGACTAATCAATCCCTTTGAATTACTATGTAATGACTAATCAATCCCTTTGAATTAATATGTAATGACTAATCAATCCCTTTGAATTACTATGTAATGACTAATCAATCCCTTTGAATTACTATGTAATGCCTAATCAATCCATTTGAATTACTATGTAATGACTAATCAATCCCTTTGAATTACTATGTAATGACTAATCAATCCCTTTGAATTACTATGTAATGACTAATCAATCCCTTTGAATTACTATGTAATGACTAATCAATCCCTTTGAATTACTATGTAATGACTAATCAATCCCTTTGAATTACTATGTAATGACTAATCAATCCTTTGAATTACTATGTAATGACTAATCAATCCCTTTGAATTACTATGTAATGACTAATCAATCCCTTTGAATTACTATGTAATGACTAATCAATCCCTTTGAATTACTATGTAATGACTAATCAATCCCTTTGAATTACTATGTAATGACTAATCAATCCCTGTTGAATTACTATGTAATGACTAATCAATCCCTTTGAATTACTATGTAATGACTAATCAATCCCTTTGAATTACTATGTAATGACTAATCAATCCCTTTGAATTACTATGTAATGACTAATCAATCCCTTTGAATTACTATGTAATGACTAATCAATCCCTTTGAATTACTATGTAATGACTAATCAATCCCTTTGAATTACTATGTAATGACTAATCAATCCCTTTGAATTACTATGTAATGACTAATCAATCCCTTTGAATGAATATGTAATGACTAATCAATCCTTTGAATTACTATGTAATGACTAATCAATCCCTTTGAATTACTATGTAATGACTAATCAATCCCTTTGAATTACTATGTAATGACTAATCAATCCTTTGAATTACTATGTAATGACTAATCAATCCTTTGAATTACTATGTAATGACTAATCAATCCCTTTGAATTACTATGTAATGACTAATCAATCCCTTTGAATTACTATGTAATGACTAATCAATCCCTTTGAATGAATATGTAATGACTAATCAATCCCTTTGAATTACTATGTAATGACTAATCAATCCCTTTGAATTACTATGTAATGACTAATCAATCCCTTTGAATTACTATGTAATGACTAATCAATCCCTTTGAATTACTATGTAATGACTAATCAATCCCTTTGAATTACTATGTAATGACTAATCAATCCCTTTGAATTACTATGTAATGACTAATCAATCCCTGTTGAATTACTATGTAATGACTAATCAATCCCTTTGAATTACTATGTAATGACTAATCAATCCCTTTGAATTACTATGTAATGACTAATCAATCCCTTTGAATTACTATGTAATGACTAATCAATCCCTGATGAATTACTATGTAATGACTAATCAATCCCTTTGAATTACTATGTAATGACTAATCAATCCCTTTGAATTACTATGTAATGACTAATCAATCCCTTTGAATTACTATGTAATGACTAATCAATCCCTTTGAATTACTATGTAATGACTAATCAATCCTTTGAATTACTATGTAATGACTAATCAATCCCTTTGAATTACTATGTAATGACTAATCAATCCCTGTTGAATTACTATGTAATGACTAATCAATCCATTTGAATTACTATGTAATGACTAATCAATCCCTTTGAATTACTATGTAATGCCTAATCAATCCATTTGAATTACTATGTAATGACTAATCAATCCATTTGAATTACTATGTAATGACTAATCAATCCCTTTGAATTACTATGTAATGACTAATCAATCCATTTGAATTACTATGTAATGACTAATCAATCCATTTGAATTACTATGTAATGACTAATCAATCCCTTTGAATTACTATGTAATGACTAATCAATCCCTTTGAATTACTATGTAATGACTAATCAATCCCTTTGAATTACTATGTAATGACTAATCAATCCCTTTGAATTACTATGTAATGACTAATCAATCCCTTTGAATTACTATGTAATGACTAATCAATCCATTTGAATTACTATGTAATGACTAATCAATCCCTTTGAATTACTATGTAATGACTAATCAATCCCTTTGAATTACTATGTAATGACTAATCAATCCCTTTGAATTACTATGTAATGACTAATCAATCCATTTGAATTACTATGTAATGACTAATCAATCCCTTTGAATTACTATGTAATGACTAATCAATCCCTTTGAATTACTATGTAATGACTAATCAATCCCTTTGAATTACTATGTAATGACTAATCAATCCCTTTGAATTACTATGTAATGACTAATCAATCCCTTTGAATTACTATGTAATGACTAATCAATCCCTTTGAATTACTATGTAATGACTAATCAATCCCTGTTGAATTACTATGTAATGACTAATCAATCCATTTGAATTACTATGTAATGACTAATCAATCCCTTTGAATTACTATGTAATGCCTAATCAATCCATTTGAATTACTATGTAATGACTAATCAATCCATTTGAATTACTATGTAATGACTAATCAATCCCTTTGAATTACTATGTAATGACTAATCAATCCCTTTGAATTACAATGTAATGACTAATCAATCCCTTTGAATTACTATGTAATGACTAATCAATCCCTTTGAATTACTATGTAATGACTAATCAATCCCTTTGAATTACTATGTAATGACTAATCAATCCTGTTGAATTACTATGTAATGACTAATCAATCCCTTTGAATTACTATGTAATGACTAATCAATCCATTTGAATTACTATGTAATGACTAATCAATCCATTTGAATTACTATGTAATGACTAATCAATCCATTTGAATTACTATGTAATGACTAATCAATCCATTTGAATTACTATGTAATGACTAATCAATCCCTTTGAATTACTATGTAATGACTAATCAATCCATTTGAATTACCTAATCAATTTTGAATTACTATGTAATGACTAATCAATCCATTTGAATTACTATGTAATGACTAATCAATCCCTTTGAATTACTATGTAATGACTAATCAATCCCTTTGAATTACTATGTAATGACTAATCAATCCTTTGAATTACTATGTAATGACTAATCAATCCATTTGAATTACTATGTAATGACTAATCAATCCCTTTGAATTACTATGTAATGACTAATCAATCCCTTTGAATTACTATGTAATGACTAATCAATCCCTGTTGAATTACTATGTAATGTCTACACATTACTGCTACCGTGTGTGTATCATTACTGAATTGCTCTTGATCTTTTTTCATTTCCTACATAAACCCTTTTGAGTTAATATTGACAACTGACAACTGTACAACTGTTTGCCCATTCAAAATCCCTGTCTCAATAGTGTGTTACTACTATACTGGTTCACTGTGTAATTTCTTCAGGTTTCTAACTGTCGTTACATCATAAAACAAGAAATGATCAGCATCTTCAAACGTAATTAAGTGTATTACATTACACATTCGATTACATATTTACATATGTGTTAATCCCCTTTGAGGCCTTGTCTTCATTCAGCTTTGACTTACCTATTGTCACGACTTCTACCGAAGGTAGTTCCTCTCGCTGTTCGGGCGGCGATCGGCGCTCGGCGTCTCCGGTCTACTAGCCGTCACCGATCCCTTTTTCCTTTTCTGTTGGTTTTGTCTTCGGTTCTTTTTCACACCTGGTTTCATTTGCTTTCATTTCTGTGTGTATATATTTACCCTGTTGCCTGCCTGGGTTTGTGCGGATTATTCTTTCATTGTGATTGGCTCGGTGACGTTATGCCATTCTTTGTTTTCATGGGTTCATAAGAGTGTTATTGTCTGAACTTTGCTTGTTCCTCCGTGCGTTTGTACGGGTTCTCTGTTGTCGAGGGTGTTGTACTTGTTTGATTGTGCCATACCTGTGTTGGTGGACTTGCCAATTAAAGTCTCAGACATCCCTGCTCTCCTGCGCCTGAGTCCTTCACCTACCTCCTAAACGCAACATTATCACACCTATCTTCAGGTCCTTCAGTTTATATTTATCTATCTTCAGATCCTTCAGTTTATATTTATTTATCTTCAGGTCCTTCAGTTTATATTTATCTATCTTCAGGTCCTTCAGTTTATATTTATCTATCTTCAGGTCCTTCAGTTTATATTTATCTATCTTCAGGTCCTTCAGTTTATATTTATCTATCTTCAGGTCCTTCAGTTTATATTTATCTATCTTCAGGTCCTTCAGTTTATATTTATCTATCTTCAGGTCCTTCGGTTTATATTTATCTATCTTCAGGTCCTTCAGTTTATATTTATCTGTCTTCAGATCCTTCAACTTTGATTTAACTCTTCAGATCCTTCAACTTTGATTTATCTATCTTCAGGTCCTTCAGTTTATATTTATCTGTCTTCAGATCCTTCAACTTTGATTTAACTCTTCAGATCCTTCAACTTTGATTTAACTCTCTTCAGATCCTCTTTTTGTTGCATTTCTCCACCACAGTAACGTTTTAGTAAATAAAGACACGCACAAGAGACAACCTCTGCTAACAGAGGTCACATACGACAACACAGATAAACAATGTTAATCTTACCAACGATGGCCTCCAGTCTTCTAATGTCGAGGGCCTCCTTGGCCATAGGTCAAAAGAGCTAAGTAGAATGGGTAAGTACATTTCAATGGGGCTAGCAAACAGATAGGGTAAACAAAAGTCTGTTTTGGCTCGCAATCTTTTTGATCTGGTAGGAAGTTATATACGCGGCTAAACAACAACATGAAGGCATTTATAAAACATAAAGGAAAGTTCAACTTCCAGATGGTGCCATCATAAGGGCTGTGAAAGACATGATGACAAAGGATGGAAGATCATTCCATTCAGGGGTTGTCAAAAACAACCAACTACTTCCTGTTTTGTCTTCTGTGGTTGTTTAAAAGCCAGTGTAGTCTGGCTGTAGTGTTGTGGCTACTTATTTACTACCAACACAAGTAGTAAAAACTCTACCTGATTACTACTTGAAATACGACTGTTTTCTTACTGAACACTATAAAATCTCTACCTGATTACAACTGGAAACTACTGTTTTGCTACTGAACACTATTAAATCTCTACCTGATTACCGGAAACGACTGTTTTCTTACTGAACACTATAAAATCTCTACCTGATTACTACTTGAAACACTACTGTTTTCCTACTGAACACTATAAAATCTCTACCTGATTTCAACTGGAAACTACTGTTTTCCTACTGAACAATATAAAACTCTATTTGTGTATCTTGAGTAGTGCATTAACTACACATTAACTACAGAACCCCATACACGTCTCTACATATTCACTACTGCACAAATAGATGTCGTGTAGTAATTCAGTAGTACTTTTTCATGAGTGCAGGGAGAGAACAATAATAATAGGATAAGTAATCCTTCTCACCCCCCCCCTTTAAGATTTAGATGCACTATTGTAAAGTGACTGTTCCACTGGATGTCATAAGGTGAATACACCAATTTGTAAGTCGCTCTGGATAAGAACGTCTGCTAAATGACTTAAATGTAAATGTATAAGGGGTCATTTGTGAATTTTTTATTTTTTTCAATTAACTACTGAAAACACTTGGAAGATTTGAATTTATTTAAACTTCCAAAATGTAGTTGTCATGCAGGTGAAAGAGGACCCAAAAGCGACTTAACAGAAACAGAGTTTATTATAGTCCAAACAGGGAATAACAGAAATCCTCTAGACTTGTGAGGGGAAATAACTGGAAAGCGGCCACAGACTGCAGGTCGCTTCGGTAGGCGCAGGCGTAGTCGACAGAGACACCTGCTCACACGCAGCATCTGATGAAGGCAAAAAAAACGACAGGACAGGGCGATACACAATCACAGCAAAAACACGACAGGACAGGGCGAAACGCAATCACAGCATGGTGAATACAATACAAGGAACCGACGGGACAGGAACGGATCACAAAGGAATAAATAGGGACTCTAATCAGGGGAAAGGATCGAACAGGTGTGGGAAGATTAAATGATGATT
>NW_025748656.1:0-27500 GCF_021184085.1 Oncorhynchus gorbuscha
TACAGGGGTCTGGAACTCTATTGGAGGAATGCGACACCATTCTATAGATTCTACAAGTGTCTGGAACTCTATTGGAGGGATTGCGACACCATTCTATAGATTCTACAGGGGTCTGGAACTCTATTGGAGGGATTGCGACACCATTCTATAGATTCTACAGGTGTCTGGAACTCTATTGGAGGGATTGCGACACCATTCTATAGATTCTACAGGGGTCTGGAACTCTATTGGAGGGATTGCGACACCATTCTATAGATTCTACAGGGGTCTGGAACTCTATTGGAGGGATTGCGACACCATTCTATAGATTCTACAGGGGTCTGGAACTCTATTGGAGGGATTGCGACACCATTCTATAGATTCTACAGGGGTCTGGAACTCTATTGGAGGGATTGCGACACCATTCTATAGATTCTACAGGGGTCTGGAACTCTATTGGAGGGATTGAGACACCATTCTATAGATTCTACAGGTGTCTGGAACTCGATTGGAGGAATGCGACACCATTCTATAGATTCTACAGGGGTCTGGAACTCTATTGGAGGAATGTGACAACATTCTATAGATTCTACAGGGGTCTGGAACTCTATTGGAGGAATGTGACAACATTCTATAGATTCTACAGGGGTCTGGAACTCTATTGGAGGAATGTGACAACATTCTATAGATTCTACAGGGGTCTGGAACTCTGATTGGAGGAATGTTGAGGGGTCTGGAACACCATTCTATAGATTCTACAGGGTCTGGAACTCGGTGGAGGATTGAGACACCATTCTATAGATTCTACAGGGGTCTGGAGCTTCGATTGGAGAAGTTGCGACACCATTCTATAGATTCTGGGGGTCTGGAACTCTATTGGAGGGATTGCGACACCATTCTATAGATTCTACAGGTGTCTGGAACTCTATTGGAGGGATTGCGACACCATTCTATAGATTCTACAGGGGTCTGGAACTCTATTGGAGGGATTGAGACACCATTCTATAGATTCTACAGGGGTCTGGAACTCGATTGGAGGAATGTGACACCATTCTATAGATTCTACAGGGGTCTGGAACTCTATT
Source organism: Oncorhynchus gorbuscha (assembly GCF_021184085.1). Classification (NCBI taxonomy): domain Eukaryota; kingdom Metazoa; phylum Chordata; class Actinopteri; order Salmoniformes; family Salmonidae; genus Oncorhynchus; species Oncorhynchus gorbuscha. The sequence continues at coordinate 1,065 of NW_025748656.1, forward strand.
GGAGGGATTGCGACACCATTCTATAGATTCTACAGGGGTCTGGAACTCGATTGGAGGAATGTGACAACATTCTATAGATTCTACAGGGGTCTGGAACTCTATTGGAGGGATTGCGACACCATTCTATAGATTCTACAGGGGTCTGGAACTCTATTGGAGGGATTGAGACACCATTCTATAGATTCTACAGGGGTCTGGAACTCTATTGGAGGGATTGAGACACCATTCTATAGATTCTACAGGGGTCTGGAACTCTATTGGAGGATTGAGACACCATTCTATAGATTCTACAGGGTCTGGAACTCGATTGGAGGAATGTGACAACATTCTATAGATTCTACAGGGTCTGGAACTCTATTGGAGGATTGCGACACCATTCTATAGATTCTACAGGGGTCTGGAACTCTATTGGAGGGATTGCGACATTCTATAGATTCTACAGGGGTCTGGAACTCTGTGGGAGGGATTGAGACACCATTCTATAGATTCTACAGGGGTCTGGAACTCTATTGGAGGGATTGAGACACCATTCTACAGGGGTCTGGAACTCTGGAGGGTTAGGCATGGAAAATAGATTCTACAGGTGTCTGGAACTCTATTGGAGGGATTGAGACACCATTCTATAGATTCTACAGGTGTCTGGAACTCTATTGGAGGATTGCGACACCATTCTCGTTCTAGGGGGTCTGGAACTCGATTGGAGGGATTAAGCACCATGAGGAAATCCCATCGTGTTGGTGATGGTGGCGCAAACCGTGCGTCTCAGCCGCTGCTCCAGAATCTCCTTCAAGTGTTCAATTTGACTGAGGTCAGGTTACTTAGACGGCTCAATGTTAAGAAATGCTATAGATGGAAGGAATGTAGTGTGGAAACCTACCAAAAAACTATTAGGCAACAACAAAATCAATCCCTTTTAGACAACTTCCTGGACAAAACGTTCCACTGTAATAGCGAAGGTGTAAACTTGTCAGTAAAAAGCATAAACAGTATATTTGACCTCTCAACTTCCCTGTCAACATTTTTTTTTAAAGCATACAACCTAAGATAACTCAAAACGATAACAAATGGTTTGATGAAGAATGCAAAAAAGAAAGAAATTGAGAAACCAAAAAACACAGAGACCCAGAAAACCTGAGCCCTACATCTTCACTATGGTGAATCCACTAAAACAATACAGAAATACACTACTGAAAAGGAATAGAACGTCAGAAATCAGCTCAATGTAATTGAAGAATCCATAGGCTCTAACCACGATCTGAGAGACAAGGCAAGAAGGGCCTTCTACGCCATCAAAAGGAACATACAATTTGACATCCCAATTAGGATCCGTAAAAAATACTTGAATCAGTTCTAGAACTGGAATCAGTTCTAGAACCCATTGCCTTTCCATGGTTGTGAGATCTGGGTCCGCTCACCAACCAAGAATTCACAAAATGGGACAAACACCAAATTGGGGCTCTGCCATGTAGAATTCTGCAAAAATATCCTCCGTGTACACCGTAGAACACACCAAACAAGCTGCTCTGTTCACAAACACAAACACACCCCACAGAGTCAGGACAGCAGCACAATTAGACCCAGCAAATCATGAGAAAACAAAAGAGATAATTACTTTACTTTCTGGGGTCATTAAAAATCACATGGCACTTATCGTAAGAGTAGGGATGTTAACCCGGTGTCCTGACTCTCTGGTCATTAAAGATCCCATGGCACTTGTTGTAGAGTAGGGATGTTAACCCCGGTGTCTAGCTAAATTCCCAATCTGGCCTTCAAACCATCATGGTCACCTAATAATCCCCAGTTTGCAATTGGCTCATTCACATCCCCCTCCTCTCCCCTGTAACTATTCCTCAGGTCGTTGTTGCAAATGAGAACGTGTTCTCAGTCAACTTACCCGGTAAAATAACTGATAAATAAATAAAGAATTGACACATTGGAAATAATCAACAACAAAAAACAGAGCAAACTAGAATGTTATTTGGCCCTAAACAGAGAGAACACAGTGGCAGAATACCTGACCACTGTGACTGACCCTAAACAGAGAGTACACAGTGGCAGAACACCTGACCACTGTGACTGACCCTAAACAGAGAGTACACAGTGGCAGAATACCTGACCACTGTGACTGACCCCTAAACAGAGAGTGGCAGAATACCTGCCCACTGTGACTGACCCTAAACAGAGAGTGGCAGAATACCTGACCACTGTGACTGGCCCTAAACAGAGAGAACACAGTGGCAGAATACCTGACCACTGTGACTGACCCTAAACAGAGAGTACACAGTGGCAGAATACCTGACCACTGTGACTGGCCTAAAACCAGAGAGTACACAGTGGCAGAATACCTGACCACTGTGACTGGCCCTAAACAGAGAGAACACTGTGGCAGAATACCTGTGACTGACCCTAAACAGAGAGTACACTGTGGCAGAATACCTGACCACTGTGACTGGCCCTAAACAGAGAGTACACAGTGGCAGAATACCTGACCACTGTGACTGGCCCTAAACAGAGAGTACACAGTGGCAGAATACCTGCCCACTGTGACTGACCCTAAACAGAGAGTGGCAGAATACCTGACCACTGTGACTGACCCTAACAGAGAGGACACAGTGGCAGAATACCTGACCACTGTGACTGACCCTAAACAGAGAGTGGCAGAATACCTGACCACTGTGACTGGCCCTAAACAGAGAGAACACTGTGGCAGAATACCTGTGACTGACCCTAAACAGAGAGAACACTGTGGCAGAATACCTGTGACTGACCCTAAACAGAGAGAACACAGTGGCAGAATACCTGTGACTGGCCCTAAACAGAGAGTACACAGTGGCAGAATACCTGACCACTGTATTTGGCCCTAAACAGAGAGTACACAGTGGCAGAATGCCTGACCACTGTGACTGGCCCTAAACAGAAAGTACACAGTGGCAGAATACCTGCCCACTGTGACTGACCTAAACAGAGAGTGGCAGAATACCTGACCACTGTGACTGACCCTAAACAGAGAACACAGTGGCAGAATACCTGACCTGTGACTGACCCTAAACAGAGAGAACACAGTGGCAGAATACCTGACCACTGTGACTGACCCAAACTTAAGGAAAGCTTTGATTATGTACAGACTCAGTGAGCATAACCTTGCTATTGAGAAAGGCCGCCGTAGGCAGACATGGCTCTCAGGAGAAGACAGGCTATGTGCTCACTGCCCACAAAATGAGGTGGAAACAGGCTGCACTTCCTAACCTCCTGCCCAATGTATGACCATATTAGAGACATATTTCCCTCAGATTACACAGATCCACAAAGAATTTTGAAAACAAACCCAATTTTGATAAACTCCCTTATCTACAGGGTGAAATACCACAATGTGCCATCATATTGTAAGTTACCATTTCATGGTAAGGTTGAGTTCGGCGCATGTGACAAATAGCATATAATTTACATCCCATATTTATGTTGATTTATTTTCCCTTTTGTACTTGAACTATATGATTCTACTTTATATAACTACATAATATGACATTTTTAATGTCTCTATTCCTTTACAACGTTTGAGAGTGTAATGTTTACTGTTCATTTTTATTGTTTATTTCACTTTTGTTTATTATCTATTTCACCTGCTTTGGCAATGTTAACATATGTTTCCCATGACAATAAAGAACTTTGAATTGAACGAATTGAATCCGAGAGATATATAGATATATATATAGAGAGAGATGGAGACAGAGAGAGTAAGAGAGAGAGAGAGAGAGAGAGAAACAGAGAGAAGATGGAGACAGAGAGAGTAAGAGATAGAGAGAAACAGAGAGAAACAGAGAGAGAGAAACAGAGAGAGAGGTGAGAGAGAGAGAGAGAGAGAAAGAGAAACAGAGAGAGAACAGAGAGGTGAGGAGAGAGAGAGAGAGAGAGAGAGAGAGAGAGAGAGAGAGAGAGAGAGAGAGAGTGAGAGAGAGAGAGAGAGAGAGAGAGAGAGAGAGAGAGAGAGAGAGAGGTGTATTGGGAGGCTGGCTACACGTACCATATGAGAACTGCTGAGAAGGGAGAGACCGATGAGAGTCAGAGGAGCAGCCTATCACACAGACAGCCTATCACAGACAGCCTATCATCATACACAGCCTATCACAGACAGCCTATCTATCACAGACAGCCTATCACAGACAGCTCATCATACACAGCCTATCACAGACAGCCTATCATACACAGCCTATCACAGACAGCCTATCACAGACAGCCTATCATCATACACAGCCTATCACAGACAGCCTATCATACACAGCCTATCACAGACAGCCTATCACAGACAAAGCCTATCACAGATAGCCTCATACACAGCCTATCACAGACAGCCATCATACAACAGCCTATCACAGACAGCCCTATCACAGACAATCCTATCATACACAGCCTATCACAGACAGCCTATCACACACAGCCTATCACACACAGCCTATCACAGACAACCTATCATACACAGCCTATCACAGACAGCCTATCATACACAGCCTATCTCACAGACAGCCTATCATACACAGCCTATCACAGACAGCCTATCACACACAGCAGCCTATCACAGACAGCCTATCACACACAGCCTATCACAGACAGCCTATCACAGACAGCCTATCACACACAGCCTATCATCCCACTTCAAAATACATCTGCTTTTCAGGTCACAACCCAGTCAATCCACCATAATTGGTGTGAGTCACACAGAGGGAGGTGGGCGGAGAGGCGGAGGTTAGCTCTATCGGTCGAGATGAGCAGCCTGTGCAGAGGAACCTAATTGGTGTCAGCTCAGGTTGCCTGTGTGTGTGTGTGTGTGTGTGTGTGTGTGTGTGTGTGTGTGTGTGTGTGTGTGTGTGTGTGTGTGTGTGTGTGTGTGTGTGTGTGTGTGTGTGTGTGTGTGTGTGTGTGTGTGGTACGTGGCAGAAACAGAATTCTGGGTTCTACCCTGCAGCCCCCAGACCCCTGTGTCCCACCTCTTAACAGCTTAAGCCATTGTTCTCAAATCACTTTTCTCCTCGATTCCTTCTCTTTTTTCATCTTTTTTTTGTGCAGGCGTTTGTAATGAGGAATTAGCTGCAATGGTGTGATTTTTTTTTGTGATGGTGAGAGAGACAAGCATCATGTGATGGGATCTGGCGTTAGAGTTGTTCTACTATACAGACCCATTTTCATCTATTTAACCATTTCATCTGATGTAGGTGTTTAGTTCTCTGGAAAGGTTAGGGGAGGGTTACGCTCCAACTTCACAGAGGATACAGTTTTGGACTGTTATCATCTGAACAGTAGTCATACCTTTCATAATATACTGTATTATATTGGTGTAAATATATTTAAGTTATAACAAAAGGGTCCATTTTGAATTAAGTAGCTTATACTTTGAAGTTAATTATACATTTTCTTCAATTATTACATTGGAAATTCAGTTTACTTCATGAATTGGCTGCCTTCAATTCAAATGGACCCCTCCATTGGTAACATGACAATGATCTAACATGACGGTCTGGACAAGATCGGACAACTAACAAACAGACAAATAATGGTCTGATCCCTACCTAGCTGATGCTGTCTGATACTGTTTGTTTGTTGTTTGATGTTGCCTGATTGTTGTCTGATGCTGATTGTTGTCTGATGCTGATTGTTGTCTGATGTTGTCTGATGTTGCCTGATGTTGTCTGATGTTGTTTGTTGTCTGATGTTGCCTGATGTTGTCTGATGTTGCCTGATGTTGTCTGATGCTGATTGTTGTCTGATGCTGATTGTTGCCTGATGTTGTCTGATGTTGTCTGATGTTGTCTGATGTTGTCTGTTGTTGTCTGTTGTTGTCTGATGTTGTCTGATGTTGTTTGATGTTGCCTGATGTTGTCTGATGTTGTCTGATGTTGTTTGTTGTCTGATGCTGTTTGTTGTCTGATGTTGTCTGATGTTGTCTGATGCTGATTGTTGTCTGATGCTCTCTGATTGTCTCTACATTAGTGAAAACCAGTCTCTACATTAGTGATAACCAGTCTCTACATGAATGATAACCAGTCTCTACATGAATGATAACCAGTCTCTACATTAATGATAACCAGTCTCTACAGTAATGATAACCCGTCTCTACATTAATGATAACCAGTCTCCGCATTAATGATAACCAGTCTCTACATTAATGATAACCAGTCTCTACATTAATGATAACCAGTCTCTACATGAATGATAACCAGTCTCTGCATTAGTGATAACCAGTCTCTACATTAATGATAACCAGTCTCCACATTAATGATAACCAGTCTCCACGTTAATGATAACCAGTCTCTACATTAGTGATAACCAGTCTCTGCATTAATGATAACCAGTCTCTACATTAATGATAACCAGTCTCTACATTAGTGATAACCAGTCTCTACATGAATGATAACCAGTCTCTACATGAATGATAACCAGTCTCTACATTAATGATAACCAGTCTCTACATTAATGATAACCAGTCTCTACATTAATGATAACCAGTCTCTACATTAGTGATAACCAGTCTCTACATTAATGATAACCAGTCTCTACATTAGTGATAACCAGTCTCTACATTAATGATAACCAGTCTCTACATTAATGATAACCGGTCTCTACATTAATGATAACCAGTCTCTACAGTAATGATAACCAGTCTCTACATTAATGATAACCAGTCTCTACATTAATGATAACCAGTCTCCACATTAGTGATAACCAGTCTCTACATTAATGATAACCAGTATCCACATTAATGATAACCAGTCTCCACATTAATGATAACCAGTCTCTGCATTAGTGATAACCAGTCTCTACATTAATGATAACCAGTCTCTACATTAGTGATAACCAGTCTCTACATTAGTGATAACCAGTCTCTACATTAATGATAACCAGTCTCTACATTAGTGATAACCAGTCTCTACATTAGTGATAACCAGTATCCACATTAATGATAACCAGTCTCTACATTAATGATAACCAGTCTCTACATTAATGATAACCAGTCTCTACATTAATGATAACCAGTCTCTACATTAGTGATAACCAGTCTCTACATTAATGATAACCAGTCTCTACATTAATGATAACCAGTCTCTACATTAATGATAACCAGTCTCTACATTAATGATAACCAGTCTCTACATTAGTGATAACCAGTCTCTACATTAATGATAACCCGTCTCTACATTATTAAGTCGCTCTGGATAAGAGCGTCTGCTAAATGACTTAAATGTAAATGTAAATGTACGTTGGTGATAACCAGTCTCTACATTAATGATAACCCGTCTCTACATGAATGATAACCAGTCTCTACATTAATGATAACCAGTCTCTACATTAATGATAACCAGTCTCTACATTAATGATAACCAGTCTCTACATTAATGATAACCAGTCTCTACATTAATGATAACCAGTCTCCACATTAATGATAACCAGTCTCTACATTAATGATAACCAGTCCAATAAAGGCATATGTTCTCATTGGTCTGCTTTAAAGAGGAAATCTGCAGTTGGACTTATAAATCAACGATATATATATATATATATATTCCTGTTGATTCTTGAAGAATGTGACATATCGTAAAAACACAGGAGAGATGGTTTTCCATCCTCAGACCTTGACTGGCTACCACCTCTGACTGTCCCCCTCTAATAGAAAGCAGAATAAACCCTGCACGCCGTGATGACACAGCCCTCAACTCATTCTCCTCTATAGCACTGTTCCCTTTTATGCCCTCTTTTTGTCTCTTGACTTGTTCATTATTCAAACTCTCAGAGGTCACCATCTCTTTTCATTTCCTCTCAGTGGAGGCCTCTGTGTTTAGTTCAAACACTCCCCAGCCCTCCCCCTCTGAGCCTCACACAGCCCCTCACAGAGATCCCTCTGTCTGAAATGGCCTCCTTAGCAGGGAGAGAGAGTGTCTGTCCTGGTTATGACAGGTTATGAGTGTCAACACCTGTTAGTATGTTAACTATCACACCTGTTAGTATGTTAACTATCACACCTGTTAGTATGTTAACTATCACACCTGTTAGTATGTTAACTATCACACCTGTTAGTATGTTAACTATCACACCTGTTAGTATGTTAACTATCACACCTGTTAGTATGTTAACTATCACCTGTTAGTATGTTAACTACAATATGGGAATTGTTTTAAAGAAGGTCATACTAAGGATCATGTAGCTGTTTGATTTAGAATTTTAAGATCCCTTTGAAGGATAAAGAATAAAATAATAATAATAATAATAATATTTGATGGAAATGTGTATTAGGCCTTACTGTCATTAACCCATACAAAAGCATTGTATAACAGATTCACTACATGGAACAACAACAGAGATTTTAAAGTCAGACCTAAGTCAGTCTATTGGAAGTCCTCCAATTGTACACATGGTCAAGCTGATTTTGCTACAACCAGAAACTTCCGGAAGATTGCTCCTTTATTTTGTTTTTTATTTATTTTAAGAACCAGTAAATGGAGGCGGAGAAAAACAATTAATTATTAGCTCGTTAGCTTGCAATAGAAACGTAGTGTGCAGGCTACCTCAAATGAGCTGCTAGCGTAACGCTCATTAGTTCGCTAACTTTGCTTCCATTCGCTAACTTCATTCGCTAACTTTGCATCCTGTATAGCTAGCTAAGTGAATTAAATATCACCGGGCAGGTTAACTTCATTCGCTAACTTTGCATCCTGTATAGCTAGCTATGAATTAAATATCACCGCGTGCTAACTCCATATTAGCTAGTTAGCTAGCTATCTTAATGTATTTATTATTGTAACTGACATGCATTTGTAGCTATGTACCTATCTAACAGCCATGGAAAAGGATGAAAGGATTAGCTAGCAGTTTCAGCTGTCAGAGAAGGAGAGTAGGCTACTCTGGTTAGGGCAGGTACCTTTCTGGGAGAACATTATGAAACAATTCTCAAGTCCCAGTCCCTAGTGAGAAAAAATGGAGGACAGAGAGATAGAGCAACATAATATTCAGCTAAAATGCAAAATTACTTTTGACGTTAATTTGAGTAAATCTGAATCCCCTTTAGCCAGAAACCCTTTTCAGCCTACATTACATGGTTGCATTCAAGACAAGGTGATTTTTATTGATCTGTTATCAGTGTCGGTGTAGAGTAGACCAAGGCTACCATCGTATCAAAGGCCACATCTTTCCGTGCAAAGTAAAGAAACATCTCTGATATAACAAATAGCCGTTGTCTTTCCTGTTTGTTAGAGAAGCAAAATACTCCACAGATAATGACCGTGGTGATGAATCAACTAGTTTTAGGCACAGGTATCATGCAGTTTGGGGTAAGGCCACTGGGCTGTTTTTGTCTGAAGTATGAATGCGCTGGTCTTCCAACATGGCCTCCAGGAGTCATCGTATCGTCGTCAACTGCAAACCCTTTGTAGGGAACTGGAAAAGCCCTATGTAGGGAACTGAAAGCTTTTGTAGGAACTGCAAACCCTTTGTAGGGAACTGAAAGCCCTTTGTAGGGAACTGCAAGCCCTTTGTAGGGAACCGAAAGCCCTTGTAGGGAACTGAAAGCCCTTTGTAGGGAACTGCAAGCCCTTTGTAGGGAACTGCAAGCTCTTTGCAGGGAACTGTAAGCCCTTTGTAGGAACTGCAAACTCTTTGTAGGGAACTGCAAGCCCTTTGTAGGGAACTTCAAACTCTTTGTAGGGAACTGCAAACTCTTTGTAGGGAACTGCAAGCCCTTTGTAGGGGAACTGCAAACTCTTTGTAGGAACTGCAAACTCTTTGTAGGGAACTGCAAGCCCTTTGTAGGAACTGCAAACTCTTTGTAGGGAACTGTAAGTTCTTTGTAGGGAACTGAAAGCCCTTTGTAGGGAACTGGAAAGCCCTTTGTAGGAACTGCAAGCCCTATGTAGGGAACTGCAAGCCCTATGTGGAACTACAAGCCCTATGGCGGAACTGAAAGCCTCGGTAGGGAACTGCAAGCCCTATGTAGGGAACCGAAAGCCCTTTGTTTGGGAACTGCAAGCCCTTTGTAGGGAACTGGAAGCCCTATGTAGGGAAGTGAAAGCCCTTTGTAGGGAACTGAAAGCCCTTTGTAGGGAACTGCAAGCCCTTTGTAGGGAACTGCAAACCCTTTGTAGGGAACTGAAAGCTCTTTGTAGGGAACTGCAAACCCTTTGTAGGGAACTGCAAACCCTTTGTAGGGAACTGCAAGCCCTTTGTAAGGAACTGAAAGCCCTTTGTAGGGAACTGAAAGCCCTTTGTAGGGAACTGAAAGCCCTTTGTAGGGAACCTTCAGATGAGTCTTGTGAGGTCTATGAGCAAAGCAACTGGCATGTACAGTACCAGTCAAAATGTCTCATTCAAGGGTTTTCTTTATTTTTACTATTTTCTACATTGTAGAATAATAGTGAAGACATCACAACTATGACATAACATATATGGAATCATGTAGTAATCAAAAAGTGTTTAATAAATCAAAATATATTTTAGATTTTAGGGATTCTCACTCTGATATTCTTTCAAACAGCTTCACGAGGAATGCTTTTCCAAAGCATCTCAATTGGGCTGAGGTCGGTGACTGTGAGCCAGGTCATCTGATGCCACACTCCATCACTCTCCTTCCTGGTCAGTTAGCCCTTACACAGCCTGAAGGTGTGTTGGGTCATTATCCTCATGATCTGCCCTTTTGATATGAGGATCATTGGCACCAGACCCCCCTCTTCTCTCTCTCTCTCTCTCTCTCTCTCTCTCTCTCTCTCTCTCTCTCTTTCTCTCTCTCTTTCTCTCCCCTCCTCTCCTCTCTCTTCTCTTCTGTCTCTCTCTCTCTCTCTCTCTCTCTCTCTCTCTCTTTCTCTCCCCTCCCTCTCTTTCCCTCTCTCTCTCTCTCTCTCTCTCTCTCTCCCTCTTTCTCTTCTCTCTCTCTCTCTCTCTCTCTCTCTCTCTCTCTCTCTCTCTCTCTCTCTCTCTCTCTCTCTCTCTCTCCCTCTTCTCTTCTCTTCTCTTCTGTCTCTCTCTCTCTCTCCCTCTCCTCTCCTCTTCTCTTCTGTCTCTCTCCCTCTCTCCTCTTCTCTTCTCTTCTCTTCTCTCCTCTTCTCTTCTCTTCTCTTCTGTCTCTCTCTCTCTCTCTCTCTCTGTCTCTCTCTCTCTCTGTCTCTCTCTCTCTCTCTCTCTCTCTCTCTCTCTCTCTCTCTCTCTCTCTCCTCTCCTCTTCTCTTCTGTCTCTGTCTCTCTCCCACAGTTTTATGACGGTCCTAAAAACTCCTTGCAGAAACGTTCCCTTCACTCCCATGGAGTATTGAGGCAGAGACCAAAGACATTCTAGACCGCCGAAACTCCATAATCCAAAAGTGGGGAATTAAACAATATTTCTGTATTTCAAACAGTTGGAACGGTGTCAGACCAGTTGTTGTTTTTATTTTTTTTATTTCGTGGTATCCAATTGTTTTAGTAGCTACTATCTTGTCTCATTATCGCTACAACTCCCCCGCTCGGGCTCGAGATACGAAGGTTGAAAGTCATGTGTCCTCTGGATACACAATCCAACTGCCGCACTGCTTATTAACACAGTGCGCATCCAACACGGAAGCGAGCGCGCCCAATGTGTCGGAGGAAACACCGTGCACCTGGCAACCTTGGTTAGCGCGCACTGCGCCCAGCCCGCCACAGGAGTCGCTGGTGCACGATGAGATAAGGATATCCCTACCGGCCAAACCTCCCTAACCCGGGATGACGCTAGGTCAATTGTGCATTGCCCCACGGACCTCCGGGTCACAGCCAGTTACGACAGAGCCTGGGCGCGAACCCAGAGTCTCTGGTGGTTGTTTTGGGATAATAATAATAAGTGTCAATTTAAAACTTGCACAAGAGTGCACAGAATTGTCCATTTAAAGTAATCTAGACAATTTATTCATTACTACATTTAGCTAACATTAGATAGTTAATCCAGAGATCCCTAGTTAATCCAGAGATCCTGTCACATCCAAATGTTGTGGAATTTATATGATTAAATATGAAACTATTTGTGAGAAGATCTAATGTGAATTTAAATGAGATAATAGTTTTTCATATGAAGTCTTAACTAGTCTGTGACCACACCCACGTAAAACACATTATGACGAAAGGAGGAAATTCCTGAACCATTCAGGCAGTATGAACCATTCAGGCAGTATGAACCATTCAGGCAGTATGAACCATTCAGGCAGGCAGTGTGAACCATTCAGGCAGTATGAACCATTCAGGGCAGACAGTGTGAACCATTCAGGCAGTGTGAACCATTCAGGCAGTGTGAACCATCGTGGGCAGTGTGGAACCATTCAGGCAGTATGAACCATTCAGGCAGGCAGTGTGAACCATTCAGGCAGTATGAACCATTCAGGCAGACAGTGTGAACCAATCAGGCAGTATGAACCATTCAGGCAGGCAGTGTGAACCATTCAGGCAGTATGAACCATTCAGGCAGGCAGTGTGAACCATTCAGGCAGTATGAACCATTCAGGCAGTATGAACCATTCAGGCAGGCAGTGTTAACCATTCAGGCAGTGTGAACCATTCAGGCAGTATGAACCATTCAGGCAGGCAGTGTTAACCATTCAGGCAGTATGAACCATTCAGGCAGGCAGTATGAACCATTCAGGCAGTATGAACCATTCAGGCAGGCAGTGTTAACCATTCAGGCAGGCAGTGTGAACCATTCAGGCAGTGTGAACCATTCAGGCAGTGTGAACCATTCAGGCAGTATGAACCATTCAGGCAGTGTTAACCATTCAGGCAGTATGAACCATTCAGGCAGGCAGTATGAACCATTCAGGCAGTATGAACCATTCAGGCAGTATGAACCATTCAGGCAGGCAGTGTGAACCATTCAGGCAGTGTGAACCATTCAGGCAGTGTGAACCATTCAGGCAGTATGAACCATTCAGGCAGTGTGAACCATTCAGGCAGTATGAACCATTCAGGCAGTATGAACCATTCAGGCAGGCAGTATGAACCATTCAGGCAGTGTGAACCATTCAGGCAGTATGAACCATTCAGGCAGTGTGAACCATTCAGGCAGTGTGAACCATTCAGGCAGGCAGTGTGATAGAGGAATTTTAAATTCCCTTATGTTTTATTGCCAAAACCAATTAAATTCGCACTCATTTCTAATTCATGATAAGTTGTAAGTTTATCATTTGCATGAATTAGCAAGAGACCAGTCTTAAAAAACAAGTAACAGCATTTATTCTCGATGAGTACTGAATGCTTACACACATTACCACAGGTTATAAACTGAAAATGACGTCAGCGTTTTCCAAACGTTCCGTTTCACAAACAGAGGGCCCCTCTAATTCTCAAGCCTCCGCGTTATCAGCACGAAGTCAAGGCCAGTCAGCATAAATCAACATTCCCGACCATTTTGGAGATGGCCCGTTCCCACCACCTGGAGATTTGTACAACTGAATGAACTTAAAGAACAGACCTTCATTGTTACTAAACTTCCTGACTATATTATATACAATTGTGAAAAGGGAGCAAGAGGGACAGTACATTATAGCATTTGACTAGCTGCTGTTTGATTGGAATGTATACATAATTAGTCATTTCAAACATATTTTCCTCTATCACAGTGTTAACCATTCAGGCAGTATGAACCATTCAGGCAGTGTGAACCATTCAGGCAGGCAGTGTGAACCATTCAGGCGGGCAGTGTGAACCATTCAGACGGCAGTGTGGAACCATTCAGGCAGGCAGTGTGAACCATTCAGGCGGGCAGTGTGAACCATTCAGACGGGCAGTGTGAACCATTCAGGCGGGCAGTGTGAACCATTCAGGCGGGCAGTGTGAACGGATGTCACGAATGGTTTAGACTCTATAGACTAGCTACGTGCAGAGCAATTTGAATACTTCAATAAAATGGCTAAGTGACATCTACAAAACTAAAGAAAAGACTTACATTCGCAGTCTGCGGGGTGTATATGTAAAAAGTCTAGGAAAACTTGACCGAAGACGAGAGACAAGTTACAGAGCTGCTGAACAAGGTCATGGTGACTTCTGGTGGACAACCAGAGACATTCTGTCGACTGACTCTCCAGAAAACGGACCAGCGATTTCAACAGAGAGACAACAAAGGCATACAATCATAAATATGTATATTGCAATTATTTTGTAATGAACGTTAATGTGCAAAGTATTTCCATGAGCACAGTTGTGTGAACGATAGTGGCGTCCTTTGTCTTTTCTCCTGCTCTTTCTTACATGCCCCTTCCTTTTCATTTTGAGTAACAAGCCGTCATATCGGTTAAGTCCACTAGGGACCTTTCATTGCATTATGAAGTAATCAATGCCTATGCTATTCTGTTTGTGCATATGTAATTCTGTGTGATTATTTAGTTAGTTAGCAATTTAATAATTAAGCCAATTTTATATCGCTGATTCATAATTTATGCTAGGATTTGTGCAGATATCCAAGGATTTTGCGACATTCAGAATAAGACCGATAGAAGTTAACAATTAATTAATGACTGATTGATGACTGAAATGTAAGAGAACTTTATATATATTTAAGACTTAATTCGGAAAATGGTAACTCATTAAATAAACGTTTTCCATGGTGCCCCAAGATTGCTAATGAGTTGCAGGATTAACTTAATCATTGTAATAATAGTTCCTCGCTTTGATAAAACAGCCGTTTTAACATTAATGATCGTAAAGACACAACAGTCCTGTTGAAAAACAAATGATAGTCCTACTAAGCGCAAACCAGATAAGATGGCGTTTCTCTGCAGAATGCTGTGGTAGCATTGATCCACCCCTACACCATCACACCTCCTCCTCCATGCTTCACAGTGGTAGCCATGATGGTTAGGTGTGCCTTGAATTCTAAATCAATCACAGACAGTGTCACCAGCAGAGCACCCCACACCATCACACCTCCTCCTCCGTGCTTCACGGTGGGAACCACACATGCAGAGATCATCTGTTCACCTACTCTGCATCTTATAAAGACACGGCTGTTGGGAAGAAAAAAAACGAAGCAAGTCTCTTCTTATTGGTGTGCTTTATTAGTGGTTTCATTACATCAATTCCACCATGAAGGCCTGATTCACGCAGTCTCCTCTGAACAGTTGATGTTGAGATGTGTCTGTTACTTGAACTCTGTGAAGCATTTATTTGAGCTGCAATCTGAGGTGCAGTTAACTCTAATAAACGTATCCTCTGCTGCAGAGGTAACTCTGGATCTTCCTTTCCTGTGGCGGTCCTCATGAGAGGCAGTTTCATCATAGCGCTTGATAGTTTTTGCAACTGCACTTGAAGAAACTTTCAAAGTTCTTAACATTTTCCGGATTGACTGACCTTCATGTCTTAAAGTAATGATGGAATGTCGTTTTGCTTATTTGAGCTGTTCTTGCCATAATATGTACTTGGTCTTTTACCATATAGGACTATCTTCTGTAAACCACCTCTACCTTGTCACAACACAACTCAAACGTGTTAATAAGAAGGAAAGATATTCAAAAAATGTACTTTTAACAAGTCACACATGTTCATTGAAATGCATTCCAGGTAACTACCTCATGAAGCTGGTTGAGAGAAAGCTAAGGGTGTGTAAAGCTGTCATCTTGTTGAAGGGAGGCTACTTTGAAGTACAGTATCTCAAATATTAAATATATTTAGATAAATTTAGCACTTTTTTGGTTACTACATGATTCCATATGTGTTATTTCATAGTTTTGATGTCTTCACTATTATTCTACATTGTAGAAAATATTAACAATAAAGAAAAACCCTTGAATGAGGAGGTGTACCCAAACTTTTGACTGGTACTGTACATGTTCGTGAGAGTCTCACCTTTCATATTAGTCTGTTGCCCAAACTGTTCGGACAAGATATCCCTATGTTAACCTGACAGATTTTTATGGGGATGGTTTTATTATGCTAATTAGATTGCTGTGGCGGTGCAGGCATCGACCTTAGAGAGTTAAGCTAGAAACGTCAATCAATCTTTAAAACGAGCAGTGGAATAGTGAGCTCTTATACATTTAAAAATATATATATTTGATACTTTTTCAACTATTAAGCTTCTGGTCCTCCTCCCACTTTCATGGGATTTCCTCATGGGACATTCTTTTGATGCCATTGTGACATCATCACTTCCACTGTAATTGCAACAATGTAACTTTGACACAAACCCATGTTGGAACAAACAAATAAACAACATTCTAATTCTAATTCTGAGCCTATGCTCTAGACTACAGCACAGTGAGGTCAGGCCATACGCTGCGAGCTACAGCCAACAACCAATCGACCATAAAGATGATTATAAACAGAATGGTAATCTGACTTTAGGATGTTCTAATATGTCTAATTATATTCCAGGTTTGTCTGGAAAACGTGTGTTTGAAAGGTTATCTGGGAATATAAAATGAACAGTGTATAAATATAGTTGATTAAATTACATAAGTCTATGTTAACTACTAGTGCCTCCCTCTGCCTCTAATGACCTTTTTCCTTCTAGATGTCTGTCCTCATTAATACTGAATGTATAAAATACTAGCTCTCCTCAGTGTTCTCTGTCTTAATTCACCATTTTGTCTTGATACACTGGAGTGTACAAAAAAATGAGGAACACCTTCCTAATACTGAGTTACAACCACAGCGGTTCCAGTTCCCCATGTTGAAATGAAACCACAGTGGTTTAACCCCCAATGTTTAAGTGAAAACCACAGTGGGTCTAGTTCCCCCAATGTTGAATGTGAACCACAGTGGTTTAATCCCCCCCAATGTTGAAGTGGAGCCAGTGGTCTAGTCCCCCCAATGTTGAAGTGAAACCACAGTGGTCTAGTCCCCCTAATGTTGAAATGAAACCACAGTGGTCTAGTCCCCCCAATGTTGAAGTGAAACCACAGAAACCACAGTGGTCTAGTCCCCCCAATGTTGAAGTGAAAACCACAGTGGTCTAGTCCCCCCAATGTTGAAATGAAACCACAGTGGTCTAGTCCACCCAATGTTGAAATGAAACCACAGTGGTCTAGTCCCCCCAATGTTGAAATGAAACCACAGTGGTCTAGTCCCCCCAATGTTGAAGTGAAAACAACAGTGGTCTAGTCCCCCCAATGTTGAAATGAAACCACAGTGGTCTAGTCCCCCCAATGTTGAAGCGAAACCACAGTGGTCTAGTCCCCCCAATGTTGAAGTGAAAACCACAGTGGTCTAGTCCCCCCAATGTTGAAGTGAAACCACAGAAACCACAGTGGTCTAGTCCACCCACGTTGAAGTGAAACCACAGTCCCCCCAATGTTGAAGTGAAACCACAGTGGTCTAGTCCCCCAATGTTGAAGTGAAAACACGTGGTCTAGTCCCCCCAATGGTGAAGTGAAACCACAGAAAACACAGTGGTCTAGTTCCCCCAATGTTGAAGTGAAACCACAGTGGTCTAGTCCCCCCAATGTTGAAGTGAAACCACAGTGGTCTAGTCCCCCCAATGTTGAAGTGAAACCACAGAAACCAAACACCAACGTTTTAGAAATGTCCCTTTAAGGATAAAGTATTACAGGTTTAACTGGGTTTCTTGGTAAGCAAATTAAAACAAATTAGTTTTAAAATTAAACAAATAATTTATTTTTGAAATCTGCTTTGTTTATTCTTGAATACTGTATTCATGTATCCCCCATATTCTCCTCCCCTCCTTCTCCCCTCTCTCCCCCTCCTTCTGCCCCCTCTCCCTCCTTCTCCCCACTCTCCCTCCTCCTTCTCTCTCTCCTCTCCTTCTCCCCCTCTCTCCCCCTCCTTCTCCCCCTCTCTCCCTCCTTCTCCCTCTCTCCCTCCTTCTCCCCACTCCCTCCTTCTCCCCTCTCTCCCCTCCTTCTCCCCACTCCCCTCCTTTTCCACCCCTCTCCTCCTTCTCCCCTCTTGCCTCCTTCTACCCCCTTTCTCCTCCTTCTGCCCCCTCTCCCCTCCTTCTCCTCTCTCCCCTCCTTCTCCCCCACTGCCCTCCTTCTCCCCCTCTCTCTCCCCTCCCTCCACCCTTCTCCCCTCTCGCTCCTTCTCCCTCCTCTCTCCCTCCTTCTCCCCCACTCTCCTCCTTCTCCCCCTCTCCCCTCCTTCTCCCCCACTCCCTCCTTTTCCACCCCCTCTCCCCCTCCTTCTCCCCTCTTGCCTCCTTCTACCCCCTCTCCTCCTTCTGCCCCCTCTCCCCTCCTTCTCCCCTCTCCTCCTTCTCCCCCACTGCTCCCTCCTTCTCCCCCTCTCTCCCTCCTTCTCCACCCCCTCTCCTCCTTCTCCCCCCTCTCCCCTCCTTCTCCACCACTCCCCTCCTTCTCCACCCCCTCTCCCCTCCTTCTCCCCTCTCGCTCCTTCTCCGCCCCCTCTCCTCCTCCTTCTGGCCCCTCTCTCCTCCTTCCCTCCCCCTCTCTCTCTCCTCCTTCTCCCCTCCCCTCCCTTCTCCACCACTCCCCTCCTTCTCCACCCCTCCCTCCTTCTCCCTCTCGCTCTCCTTTCTCCCTCCCTCCTCCTTCTTCCCCCTCTCCCCTCCTTCTCTCCCTCGCTCCTCCTTCTGCCCCTCTCCTCATTCTCCCCCTCTCTCCTCCTTCTGCCCTCTCACCCCTCCTTCTCCCCCTCTCACTCTCCTTCTCCACCCCCTCTCTCCTCCTTCCTGCCCCCTCTCCCCTCCTTCTGCCCCCTCTCCTCCTCCCCTTCTCCACGCCTCTCTCCTCCTTCTGCTACTCTCTCTTCCTTCTCCCCCTCTCTCTCCCTCCTTCTCCTCCTCTCTCCTCCTTCTGCCTCTCTCCTCCTTCTCCACCCCTCTCCTCCTTCTCCCCTCTCCTCCTTCTCCACCCCTCTCTCCTCCTTCCGCCCCCTCTCCTTCTTTCTCCCCTTCTCTCCTCCTTCTGCCCCTCTCCCCTCCTTCTCCCCCTCTCTCCTCCTTCTGCCCCCCTCTCCCGCCTTCTCCACCCCTCCCTTCCTTCTCCCCTCTCGCCTCCTTCTCCCCCTCTCTCCTCCTTCTGCCCCCTCTCCCTCCTTCTCTCTCTCTCTTTCTCCCCCTCAGTGTATACCAGGTGGTGGTAGAAGAGGAGAGGCCTCGGAGGCGAGGGAGGGGAGCGGGTTGAGATTCTCCGCTGTTACCCTGTCCCCATCCATTTCCCAGAACTCCACGGTCCTGAACTCTGGGTACTACTTCACAGCTGAGTTCCTCGCCGTAGGGCTACAGGCTCCTCAACCCTTCACTGTGGAGACAACAAGACCCTACGGTGGATACTGAATACCCCCTACTGCCGCAGAAGAGCTACAGCATTTACTACCAGGCGGTCAGCACGGCTAACGGGGTGGGTACCTCTTCTAGGGATATTACACTACCTCTTCTAGAGATATTACACTACCTCTTCTAGGGATAGTACAGTACCTCTTCTAGGGATATAACAGTACCTCTTCTAGGGATAGTACAGTACCGCTTCTAGGGATATTACAGTACCTCTTCTAGGGATATTACACTACCTCTTCTAGGGATATTACAGTACCTCTTCTAGGGATAGTACAGTACCTCTTCTAGAGATATTACACTACCTCTTCTAGGATATTACAGTACCTCTTCTAGAGATATTACACTACCTCTTCTAGGATAGTACAGTACCTCTTCTAGAGATAGTACAGTACCTCTTCTAGGATATTACAGTACCTCTTCTAGGATAGTACAGTACCTCTTCTAGGGATAGTACAGTACCTCTTCTAGGGATATTACAGTACCTATTCTAGGAATATTACAGTACCTCTTCTAGGGATATTACACTACCTCTTCTTGGGATATTACACTACCTCTTCTTGGGATAGTACAGTACCTCTTCTAGGGATAGTACAGTACCTCTTCTAGGATATTACAGTACCTATTCTAGGGATATTACAGTACCTCTTCAGGATATTACACTACCTCTTCTTGGGATATTACAGTACCTCTTCTTGGAATATTACAGAACCTCTTCTATATTACACTACCTCTTGTAGAGATATTGCACTACCTCTTCTAGGATATAACAGTACCTCTTCTAGAGATATTTACAGTACCTCTTCTAGGGATATTACAGTACCTCTTCTATATTACACTATTGGTGTGGCAGGGCTCCAGACTAATGGAATACCCTGGTGGCACCAACACCATGAAAAAGAAATGGGTTGTTTCACACAATAGAAACATATATCATTATCTTATTCCTTATAAAGCACTGCATCTCAGTGCTTGAGGCGTCACTACAGACACCCTGGTTCGATATCCAGGCTGTATAACAACCGGCCGTGATTGGGAGTCCAATAGGGTGGCGCACAATTGGCCCAGCGTCGTCCGGGTTTGGCCGGTGAAGGCCGTCATTGTAAATAAGAATGTGTTCTTAAACAGATGCTTGATTAGTCGACATTTTTTAAAACAGCTTGAAAACTGATGCTTTTTTTTATAATCCAAATGATAGACTGACTGGCTTGATTGACTGGCTTTGGGGACTGTAGTGTTAGATGATAGACTGTGGGGTTACAGGTGGTGGCCCGTTCCTGTAGGTTCATGCTCTACAACATCCGCAGAGTACGACCCTGCCTCACACAGGAAGCGGCACAGGTCCTAATCCAGGCACTTGTCATCTCCCGTCTGGATTACTGCAACTCGCTGTTGGCTGGGCTCCCTGCCTGTGCCATTAAACCCCTACAACTCATCCAGAACGCCGCAGCCCGTCTGGTGTTCAACCTTCCAAGTTCTCTCACGTCACTCCCGCCTCCTCCGCTCTCTCCACTGGCTTCCAGTTGAAGCCGCATCCGCTACAAGACCATGGTGCTTGCCTACGGAGCTGTGAGGGAACGGCACCTCAGTACCTCCAGGCTCTGATCAGGCCCTACACCCAAATAAGGGCACTGCGTTCATCCACCTCTGGCCTGCTCGCCTCCCTACCATTGAGGAAGTACAGTTCCCGCTCAGCCCAGTCAAAACTGTTCGCTGCTCTGGCTCCCCAATGGTGGAACAAACTCCCTCACGACGCCAGGACAGCGGAGTCAATCACCACCTTCCGGAGACACCTGAAACCCCACCTCTTTAAGGAATACCTAGGATAGGATAAAGTAATCCTTCTCACCCCCTTAAAATATGTAGATGCACTATTGTAAAGTGGCTGTTCCACTGGATGTCATAAGGTGAATGCACCAATTTGTAAGTCGCTCTGGATAAGAGCGTCTGCTAAATGACTTAAATGTTATGTTATGTTAATGGGTTAGATCATAGACTGTGGGGTTAGATTATAGACTGTAGGGTTAGATTATAGACTAGGGTTAGATGATAGACTGTAGGGTTAGATGATAGACTGTAGGGTTAGATGATAGACTGTAGGGTTAGATGATAGACTGTAGGGTTAGATGATAGACTGTAGGGTTAGATGATAGACTGTAGGGTTAGATGATAGACTGTGGGGTTAGATTATAGACTGTAGGGTTAGATTATAGACTGTAGGGTTAGATGATAGACTGTAGGGTTAGATGATAGACTGTAGGGTTAGATGATAGACTGTAGGGTTAGATGATAGACTGTAGGGTTAGATGATAGACTGTAGGGTTAGATGATAGACTGTAGGGTTAGATGATAGACTGTAGTGTTAGATCATAGACTGTGGGGTTAGATGATAGACTGTAGGGTTAGATGATAGACTGTAGGGTTAGATGATAGACTGTAGGGTTAGATGATAGACTGTGGGGTTAGATGATAGACTGTAGGGTTAGATGATAGACTGTAGGGTTAGATGATAGACTGACGGGCCTGATTGACTGACTGTGGGGATTGTAGAGACTGAAGTCCTAGACTAAAATACTCTCAGTCCCCAACATACACACACAAACACACTGCATCGCCCAGTGATGGTGGTGATGATGATGGTGGTGATGGTGGTGATGGTGGGGATGACGGTGGTGATGATGGTGGTGATGATGGTGGGGATGATGGTGGTGGTGATCATGATGATGGTGGTGATGATGGTGGGGATGATGGTGGTGGTGATCATGATGATGGTGGTGATGATGGTGGTGGTGATGGTGGTGGTGATTATGGTGGTGGTGATGGTGGTGATGATGGTGGTGGTGATGGTGGTGATGATGATGATGATGGTAGTGATGGTGGGGATGTTGGAGATGGTGGTGATGATGATGATGGTGGTGATGATGATGATGGTGGTGATGATGGTGGTGGTGATGATGGTGATGGTGGTGGTGGTGGTGATGATGATGATGGTGGGGATGTTGGTGATGGTGGGGATGATGATGATGGTGGTGGTGATGATGGTGGTGGTGGTGGTGATGGTGGTGGTGGTGGTGGTGATGGAAATGGTGGTGATGATGATGAAGGTGATGATGGTGGTGGTGGTGGTGGTGATGATGGTGGTGGTGGTGATGATGATGATGGTGGTGGTGGTGGTGATGATGGTGGTGGTGGTGGGGGTGGTGATGATGGTGGTGGTGGTGATGATGGTGGTGGTGGTGGTGGTGATGGTGGTGGTGGTGGTGATGATGATGATGGTGGTGATGATGATGAAGGTGATGATGGTGTTGGTGATGGTGGTGATGATGATGATGATGGTGGTGATGGTGGGGATGTTGGTGATGATGATGCTGGTGATGGTGGTGATGATGATGATGGTTGTGGTGGTGATGGTAATGGTGGTGATGATGATGAAGGTGATGATGGTGATGGTGATGGTGGTGATGATGATGATGATGGTTGGGATGTTGGTGATGATGATGCTGGTGATGGTGGTGATGGTTGTGGTGGTGGTGATGGTAATGGTGGTGATGATGATGAAGGTGATGATGGTGATGGTGATGGTGGTGATGATGATGGTGGTGATGATGATGATGATGGTTGGGATGTTGGTGATGATGATGGTGGTGATGATGAATGTGGTGGTGATGATGGTGGTGGTGGTGATGATGATAATTGATGGTGATGATGATGATGGTGATGATGATGATGGTGGTGATGATGATGGTGGTGATGATGATGGTGGTGGTGGTGATGATGGTGATGATGGTGGGGATGATGATGGTGGTGGTGGTGATGATGATGGTGATGGTGGTGGTGGAGGTGATGATGGTGGTGGTGGTGATGATGGTGGTGGTGGAGGTGATGATGGTGGTGGTGGAGGTGATGATAGTGGTGGTGATGATGATGATGGTGATGGTGGTGATGATGATGGTGGTGGTGATGGTGATTATGACTGTGATGGTGGTGGTGATGATGGTGGTGGTGGTAATGATGAAGATGGTGATGATGATGGAGGTGGTGGTGATGGTGATGGCAATGGCGAAGGTAATGGTGGTAATGATGGTGGTGGTGATGATTGGGATGGTGGTGATGATGGTGATGGTAGTGATGGTGATGGTGGTGGTGATGATGATGGTGATGGTTATGGAGGTGATGATGGTGATGATGGTGATGGTGGTGGTGATGATGATGGTGATGGTTATGGAGGTGATGATGGTGGTGGTGATGATGGTGATGGTGGTAGTGGTGATGATGGTGGTAGTGGTGATGATGGTGGTGATGGTGGTGATGGTGATGGTGGTGATGGTGGTAGTGGTGATGATGGTGATGGTGGTGATGGTGATGGTGATGGTGATGGTGGTGATGGTGGTAGTGGTGATGATGGTGGTGATGGTGGTGATGGTGATGGTGGTAGTGGTGATGATGGTGATGGTGATGGTGGTGGTGGTGATGGTGGTAGTGGTGATGATGGTGATGGTGATGGTGGTGATGGTGATGGTGGAGGTGATGATGGTGGTAGTGGTGATGATGGTGGTGGTGGTGATGATGATGGTGGTGATGATGATGGTGATGGTGGTAATGATGAAGATGGTGATGATGATGGAGGTGATGGTGGTGATGACGATGGCGAAGGTAATGGTGGTAATGATGGTGGTGATGGTGGTGGTGATGATTGGGATGGTGGTGATGATGGTGATGGTAGTGATGGTGGTGGTGGTGATGATGGTGGTGGTGATGGTGGTGATGATGATAATAATTGATGGTGGTGATGATGATGGAGGTGATGATGGTGATGATGGTGGTGATGGTGGAGGTGATGGTGATGATGGTGGTAATTGATGGTGATGGTGGTGGTGGTGATGGTGATGGTGGTGGTGGTGATGGTGGTGGTGTTGGTGGTGATGTTGATGATGGTGGTGGTGTTGGTGGTGGTGATGATGGTGGTGATGGTGGTGGTGATGGTGGTGGTGGTGTTGGTGGTGATGATGGTGGTGATGGTGGTGGTGTTGGTGGTGATGATGGTGATGATGGTGGTGGTGATGATGATGGTGGTGATGGTGGTGATGGTGATGATGATAATGATGATGGTGGTGGTGATGATGGTGGTGGTGTTATTGATGGTGATGATGGTGGTGGTGATGGTGGTGATGGTGATGATGGTGGTGGTGATGATGTTGGTGGTGATGGTGGTGATGGTGATGATGATAATGATGATGGTGGTGGTGATGATGGTTGATGACTGGAAATGGTATTAGGCAGGTTCAACAACAGTGTCGTGGATTGTTCAGAGTGCAGACTCTATCCTCTCTAGGTCCTCTCTCCATCATCAAGTGGCACCAGGCTCTCCTCCTTCTCTCCTCCACTCCCCCTCTCCTCCTCCTCCTCCCCTCTCCTCCTCCCTCCACTCCTCCTCCACCTCTTCTCCTCCTGCTCCCCCCCTCTCCTCCCTCCTTCTCAACTCCTCCCTCCTCTTCTCCTCTCAGTCCTCCACTCCTCCCTCCTCCTCTCCTCCACTCGTCCCTCCACTCCTCTTCCTCTCCACTCCTCCTCTCCTCCTCCTCTCCACTCCTCCTCTCCTCCACTCCTCTTCCTCTCCACTCCTCCTCTCCTCCTCCTCTCCACTCCTCCTCTCCTCCACTCCTCCTCTCCTCCACTCGTCCTCCACTCCTCTTCCTCTCCACTCCTCCTCTCCTCCTCCTCTCCACTCCTCCTCTCCTCCACTCCTCCTCTCCTCCACTCGTCCTCCACTCCTCCTCCTCTCCACTCCTCCTCTCCACTCCTCCTTTCCTCCGCTCCCCCTCTCCACCTCCTCTCCTTCTCCTCTCCTCCTCCTCCTCCACTCCTCCTCAGTCTCCTTCTCTCCACTCCTCCACATCTCCTCCTCTCCACTCCTCAAATCCCCCTCTCCAGCCACTTTCCTCCTCCTCTCCTCCTCTACTCCACTCCCCCTCTCCACCCTGTCCTCCTCCTCTCGTCCTCTCCTTCACTCATCCTCCTCTCCTCCTCTCCTCCTCTCCTCCACTCCTCCTCCACTCCACCCCCTCTCCTCCTATACACCTCCTCTCCGGCTCTCTACAATGCAAAGCTAAGCAGTGAAAGAGAGTTCAATGGTGACTTGAAGAGATCTGGTCCGGAATGAAGATGGACCTTAAACTGGGTGCTTAAGGAGTTACCACACGTCTTAGATTGAGAGAGGATAGAGAGAGAGGGGGGTTGGGGAGACAGAGAGAGATGTTCGAGAGAGAGAGAGAGAAAGAGAGAAAGAGAGATAGTGGGGGAGAGAGAAAGAGATAGATGTTAGAGAGAGCGAGAAAGAGAGATAGAGGGGTAGAGAGACAGAGATGTTTGAGAGAGATAGATGTCAGAGAGACAGAGAGAGAGAGAAAGAGAGATAGAGGGGGAGAGAGACAGAGATGTTAGAGAGAGAGAGAGAGACAGAGAGAGATGTCAGAGAGACAGAGAGAGAGATGTCAGAGAAACAGAGAGAGAGATGTTAGAGAGACAGAGAGAGAGATGTTAGAGAGACAGAGAGAGAGATGTTAGAGAGACAGAGAGAGAGAGAGATGTTAGAGAGACAGAGAGAGAGAGAAAGAGAGATAGAGGGGGAGAGAGACAGAGATGTTAGAGAGAGACAGAGAGAGATGTTAGAGAGAGAGACAGAGATGTTAGAGAGACAGAGAGAGAGAGATGTTAGAGAGACAGAGAGAAAGATGTTAGAGAGAGAGAGAGAGATAGAGGGGGAGAGAGACAGAGATGTTAGAGAGAGACAGAGAGAGAGAGAGAGAGAGAGAGAGAGAGAGAGATGTTAGAGAGAGAGACAGAGATGTTCGAGGGACAGAGATGTTAGAGAGACAGAGAGAGAGAGATGTTAGAGAGACAGAGATGTTAGAGAGAGACAGAGAGACAGAGATGTTAGAGAGAGACAGAGAGACATAGATGTTAGAGAGAGACAGAAAGAGAGAGAGATGTTAGAGAGACAGAGAGAGAGAGATGTTAGAGAGACAGAGAGAGAGAGATGTTGGAGAGAAAGAGAGAGAGATGTTAGAGAGACAGAGATGTTAGAGAGAGAGAGACAGAGATGTTAGAGAGAGACAGAGAGAGATGTTATAGAGACAGAGAGAGATGTTAGAGAGAAAGAGAGAGAGATGTTAGAGAGCTGGAGAAGAGAACAGAGATGTTCGAGAGAGAGTTGTTAG
>NW_025748657.1:0-32141 GCF_021184085.1 Oncorhynchus gorbuscha
AAAGGATTCTACTGTCACGTTCTGACCTTTATTTCCTTTGTTTTGTATTTATTTAGTATGGTCAGGGCGTGAGTTGGGTGGGTAGTCTGTTTGTTTTTCTATGTTTTGGGGTATTTCTATGTTTCGGCCTAGTATGGTTCTCAGAGGCAGGTGTCATTAGTTGTCTCTGATTTGAGAATCATACTTAGGTAGCCTGGGTTTCACTGTGTTTGTGGGTGATTGTTCCTGTCTTTGTGTTTGCACCAGATAGGGCTGTTTTGAGTTCTCACGTTTATTGTTTTCGTTAGTTTATTCACGTATAGTTTTTTCTTCATTAAACAAACATGACTCATCACGCCACATTTTGGTCCGCCTCTCCTTCAACTAAAGAGAACAGTTACACCTACAGTATATTGGAAAAGGGATTGTAATGTTAGTTTTTAAAGGAATTATCTTCCTGTTTGCCTTTTTCAAAATTAATATAAAGCTTTTCTAACTGGCCTTATTTTAAAATAAATACGACTTTAACTATGAACACTTGTCAAAACTATGGCAAACCACAGAGCTCAATGTTTTCTTTACAACCAAAATTCCCTCAACCTCTATCATTTCTGTTTCTCACACATTTCTGAGAATAGCATAACTATTAATATCCACAGAATCGATTCAAGAGAAGCGCTGATACCCAGTGCTCCTGGTTGTATTTTAAGCACTTAATGAGATTTTCATTTAAATATTATTTGATAGATTATTATTAGTACAGGCGATGTGAATTTGCTGTTATGTGCAATTGAAGGACACATGAGATTTGCAGTTACCTTTATTCTTATATTTTTATCCACAGATTATAGAAAAGCAAGTGACAATCTTTTGTTAGATTGTTATTTATTCAGTACTTTGTTGAAGCACCTTTGGCAGCAATTGCAGCCTTGGTGTTCTTTTGGTATGATGCTACAAGCTTGGCATACCTGTATTTGGGGAGTTTCCATTCTTCTCTGCAGTATATATATTTTGAAATAACTTTTCTTTAAAACAAGAACAGTTTCTTTTAACTTTTAAAATAAATATCTTTGCTTTCTTTCTCAATTTTTTCTTCTAAGGAACCACACATGGACAACACAACATGGACTTGGTTTTCTTAAAATAAAGTCAGTTACTTAGAAGTTTGGCTACAACCATTTTTGATGGTTATAAGTCTCACCAGACCCCTTCCTCTGTATGCTAAAGAGAAATTGTTTGTTTAAAGACCCAATATATATGGTACAAATAGTTCCAAAAAGAAGTGGTGTAAAGTACTTAAGGAGTAATGCTTTAACCTGTTACTCCTACCCCCTACTTTTTCGAACATTCTGTTAAAAATCGCGCAACATTTCAGCGCCCTGCTACTCATGCCAGTAATATAGTATATGCATATGATTAGTATGTGTGGATAGACAACACTCAGATGTTTATAAAACTGGTTAAATCACGGCTGTGACTATAACAGAACGTGCGTTTCATCGAAAAGCGCAGGAAAATCTGATCACCGAAAATGGGAAAATATATCCATGCGCCACTTGAACGTGTTGTTGAATGGGAACCACATTAAATGGGGCCAAGGTTGCAATTACCTACAGCTTCCACACGATGTCAACAGTCTTGTCATTTGCCTACGATTTGTTTCTTAGTCAAACAGACACGAGGCAGCGCATTTCTTCAAGAGAACATCTCTGGTCATCCCTACTGCCTCTGATCTGGTGGGCTCACTAAGCACATGCTTCGTTAGGTACCTTACAGTGATAAACATTTTGCTAGGACTTTCAAACAGCTCTTAAACTAAAAGCATATTAACATAAATTTCACAGTTTCACAGTATTATTCAAACTCGTGTGGAAATATATTTAAAAAACAGAAAAATCACTGGGCCTTCAAATAAATACCATGGTCTTAGCTTGTCTTAACATATTAGATTATAGTGACAGGAAATAACCTATACAGTTATGTATCAGAATATTATTTTTGACGATATATCGTTTTGAATATAGCAATATTATATTTGCGCTGTTGGCTATACCTGCACCAAAACTCAGTATTTTGCCTTCATAGTTGTTCTCCATCTTCTTTTTAAATAAGGAGCCAATTTGTTTTCAGACATTTTGTTTTCAGCACTTTTATTTCCATTACTGATCAAACCCAGTTTCCTCACTTGGCTCTCCTTTTGTCCCTCTGCAGAATACATACTATATGGTGAGCAATATGTTTTGAACATTGAATCTCAATAAAATCACTGTATAGAATCTCAATCTCATATTTTGGTCACATTCCTCCCTTGAAAAAAGTGTAATTTAACGTAGTTTTTATTTGTCTGCCTCTTTATTCCAGGGTGCATTGCATGATGCCGTTGCCAGAGATAGTATAGAAAGGAGATAGGAATCCAATGAATGAAGGAACATATATTGCCCCATCAGTAGACTGTCGACCAATATCCGTTCACGTTGTCATTGTGAGTCATGCGGGAGGGGCCAGAGACAATTGCTTGATGCCAACACTTTTCTAGCTAAGTTAGATGTTGAAGTTATGTTGTGCCTGGTGACATCTGACTGTTTCATCCTAAAATTGTTGATGCCGCGTGATATCAATATCCCTATCAAAACTTGCAAGTTTTAGTCTCCAGGCAGCATCATCTTCAGATTCACCTTTATGCTGTTAGCCCTGTCCACTGGAAAACAATGTATATTGCTGAATGATTCTTTGGTAATGTCTGACTGTTTCATCCTAACATTGTTGGTGCCAACATGTATAACAATATCAAAACTACACTCGCCAGTTTTAGTCTCAGCCAGTACCATCTTCAGATAAGCTTTTACGTCGTTAGCCCTGTCCAGTGGAAAACAATGTATGATTGTTGGGTGATTCTTTAGATGTCTAATATTGTGGGTAATGAAGTCGACAATGACTAGGGTTTTCAATTTGTCAGAGCTAATGGTGGGAGGCTTGGGAGGATCAGACCCCGTAGCGGGTAGAGGAGAACCTGAGAAGGCTTGAGCTCTGACTCCTACTGGATGCTTAGTGGGGAAAACTGGTTAAAAGCGTATATCGGCCGAATTAGCGACACTGGTTGAGCATGCCGCAAGCATTTTGTCATGGAAATTACCACCAGGAACACCTGAAGTCAAATTTAAATTAATCGTAATTTTTTTATCAGCAAGCTGGAGAGGTTACAACAACCTTTGCACACTCAGTACAGGTTGATCAGAAGCTCTGTCGGAGCAGTCCCGCTAGTTCTCTGAGGTACTGCTGTAAGATACAAGTTATATTTGCATGTTTTAGCTTAGTCATTATTCATAATTAATTCCTCCTCAATGTTTGGTTCATGCGTGTGACAGACCAATACCTCACAAGGCTTCTTCTCTCCATTATGAGACCTTGAAACTGAGACACCCCTTTCAGTTCTCAAAACAATGTTCTGGACGTACTGCCAAATTGCTAATACTGATAGTAAAGATTCCTCCCAGGCATCATCAATCAGTCACTTGCATGAACCGAGAAATTGGTTATTAGAAAAGCACAAACATCAAATTTTCCATAACAATTTCTTTCCAGAAGCCATGAGAAAATTGTCCGGCAGCGGGGACTGTGCATGGGGATTAACACTACTACCTATATTTACTGGTGGCACAGACGATGTATCATCCTTTCCTACACTTAAATTTCCCTTGTGTAACGATTGTGTCTGAAGCCGAGCTTGAAACTCGTTTATTCTCAACATAAGGAGATCATTCTCCTGTATATTAAGAGTACAGCGACTGCAATGAGAAGGCATAATGTTGCTTAGGTGTCTTTTTTTGGAGGGGGGGGATCTATGTCCAGATAAAGCATCTGGAGTGAAAAATTTTAATTCAAAAAGTTGTGTGAAGAGAAAACTAAGACCTTGGTAAACTTGTTAAATACACAGTTTGATTAAATAGTTATTAAGAGTGAAGTGGAAACATCTAGGAGCAACAACGGCTCAGCTGCAAAGTGGTAGGCGACACAAGCTCACAGAATTGGACTGCCAATTGCTGAAGTGCTAAGCTCGTAAAATCATCTGTCCTCGGTTGCTACACTCACTACCGAGTTCCAAACTGCCTCTGAAAGCAACATCAGCACAATAACTGTTTGTCGGGAGCTTCAGGAAATGGGTTCCCAGGACCGATCAGTCTCACATAAGCCTAAAATCACCATGCGCAATGCCAAGCATCAGCTGGAGTGGTGTAAAGGGCAGTGGAAACACGTTCTCTGGAGTGATGAATTCCGTTTCACCATCTGGCAGCCCGATGGACAAATCTGGGTTTGGTGGATGCCAGAAGAACAGAGAGCCCTGACCTCAACACCATCGCACACCTTTGGGATGAATTGGAAAGCCAACTGCAAGCCAGGCCTAATTGCCCAACATCAGTGCCCAACCTCACTAATGCTCTTGAGGCTAATTGGAAGCAAGTCCCCACAGCAATGTTCCAACATCCAGTGAAAATCCTTCCCAGAAGAGTGGTGCCTGTTATAGCATCAAAGGGTGGACCAACTCCATATTAATGCTCATAATTTTGGAATGTGATGATCGGAGCAGGTGTCCACGTACACAACATGACCAAAAATATCTTGATTACATAAGTTTTCAACCCCCTGGTTCAATAATTGTCACAATGACCTTTAGCAGCGATTACAGCTAGATACGTCTCCAACAGCTTTCCAGACCTGGATTGTTCAACATTGGCCCATTATTATTTTCAAAATTCTTCAAGATCTGTCAAATTGACTGTTGATCATTGCTGGACAACAATTTTCATGTCTTGCCATAGATTTTCAAGCAGATTTAAGTCTGTAATTCGACCACTCGAATATTTACGGTCTTTCTTGGTGATTCAGTGTAGATTTGGCCTCAAAAATCTGAACTCATGAGTGGCCACAGTTTCTCGCTTCTACTCATTTTGCCATGGGGTGGATAAGAAAATGAGATGTTTTACAATTAATTTCCGTAATTGTAAACATTTTGACATAGGGTGGGGGAAATGTTTGCAATTTTTAATATTATATCTGAGCAAGCATTGCAGACGCAGAAGCACAGTAACAAGTTTAGACAGCTGGTTGCTAAACTAATTTGTTAGTTGACAACAGTAAGTTGAGAATATATATAGTACCAGTAAAAGTTTGGACACACCTACCTGCTGTGACAAGGTAGGGGTGGTATACAGAAGATAGCCCTATTTGGTAAAGGACCAAGTCCATATTATTGGAAGAACAGCTCATATAAGCAAAGAGAAAGGACATTCCATCATTACTTTAAGACATGAAGGACTTTGAAAGTTTCTTCAAGTGCAGTCGCAAAAACCATCAAGCGTTGTAATGAAACTGGCACTCATGAGGAGCGCCACAGGAAAAAGGAAGACCCAAAGGTACTTATTCTGCAGAGGATAAGTTTGTTAGCGTTACCAGCCTCAGAAATTGCAGCCCAAATAAATGCTTCATAGAGTTCAAGTATCAGACACATCTCAACATCAACTGTTCAGAGGAGACTGCATGAAATAGGCCTTCATGGTCGAATTCCTGCATAGAAGAGACTTGCTTGGGCCAAGAAAGAGAAGCAATAGACATTACACCGGTGGAAATCTGTTCTTTGGACTGATGTGTCAAAATGTTAGATTTTTGGTTACAACCGCTGTGTCTTTGTGAGACGCAGAGTAGGTGAACAGAACAGAGGTTTATCTATCCTGAAAAGATTTAGATATTGGGCCATCACAGATTTGGTACCCAGGGGGTGTTGCAGCCACCTTACAAAAGTGCCACCAGCAGTTTCCTTATAACAACCATTTTGTTTGAGCTACATTCATGAAAAATATGCTGGGAAGATAACTACTGCCCTTAATGCTTCACGCCAAATTTGGTGTAGATCGGTCATGCAGTTTCTAAGATACAGACAACATAAAAAAAGGCAACAAATCCATCACAAGTATTAGTGGGGTGATTAAATCCTTCACTTTTTGATGAAAGCAAGATATTTGACAAATGGGTTGATTTAGTGCAAAATAAGACAAAGAAGTTTCAAGGATTTGAGTGAGAGGACTAACTGGTGTCTCCAGGACTCATGGGTATTTGACTAGCTTCTATGATATCAAAGTGGTATTTATTATAATTCTCAACATCTCATCTTTCCAAATACATAGTTATCTTAAATTTACAGCATTTCCATCCATCAGACAACCAAAAATGTGCAAAAGTTGCCCAATTAGCGGGAGGGATGGGGGCAACTTGCCGTCACGCTAGGTGCTCAAGTTTAAAACGGTTGTCTGTCAAAACCGATACAGCGCTGTAAAGCGCAGAACCAGTGCTATGACATCATGTACAGCATGTTACTGTACAGCCACTGCGTTTCAATTTAGGCATTTATCAATGCTCAAATCTGACATTTTAAACCCATACGAGTACGCGTGTGAAGGGCTAAGCCATGCATCGTTTTTGACTGGCTGCAGACAAACTAATTAATTCCTTTTGCTTTTGAATAAATGCCTCCTCCATTTTTGTTGCAGTGCTGCGATGAGTTTGTTAAAAACTCAGCAAAAAAAGACATGTCCTCTCACTGTCAACTGTGTTTATTTTCAGTAAACTTAATGTGTAAATATTTTTATGAACATAACAAGATTCAATAACTGAGACATAAACTGAACAAGTTCCACAGACATGTGTCTTACAGAAATGGAATAATGTGTCAGTTCTTGCTGTAAGATGTTACCCCACTCATCCGCCAAGGCACCTGCAAGTTCCCAGACATTTTTTGGGGGAATTGCCCTATCCCTCACCCTCCGATCCAACAAGTTCCAGACGTGCTCAATGGGATTGAGATCCGGGCTCTTCGCTGGCCATGGCAGAACACTGACATTCCTGGCTTGCAGGAAATCACTCACAGAAAGAGCAGTATGGCTGGTGGCATTGTCAATGAAAATAAGCTCAGTCCGATGATGCCCCAGACAATGAGTTAACTTTTGTCTTGAGCATACATCTTCATACACCTTTGTTAATTGCTTGTGTGAAATACCGGCCTTATTTACAATGTCATTCATAAACATGACACTTTGCTTATACTTCCCCCCCAAAATTGGTCTTTCCTCTATCAGTACAGGAATTTAGTCATATTATTTTCTGTAATATTTGTTCTGTCTGGAGGACAAAATTGCAATTGTAAAAACTCTGTATGGCTTAATTTTAAAAGGAGGATACACGGTTCCATTGTCAACCCACCAGAAATGGTTTGTTTAAATCTGCATAATGGCAAAGAGACCCCTTTTGAACATTGGATGTGCCTCTTTTAGTAGTCTGCTGGAAAGCCAGTTTGGATTTACTGTAGATATAATTTAGGTATAATGGAGGCTTTAAGTGAGAGGTTAATGCCTTAATATTTGATATTTTTAACCCCAGATTTAAAAAAACAAAAAAACAAATGCTCACATCACTTGGAAAAAAGAATATCCTGGAATCGGTAGAGCAGTGAATAGATATGTAAACTACTAGGAAATTAATCAGGGTAAGTATGCCGTAGATGGACAGGTCTTTCCCTCTCCAAGGTTTCAAGATCCTACTGTATCTATATGACTAAATTCCTATCAAAGTTAATAGTTGCAAAATCGTTAGACTTTTCCAGGATGTACACCAAGCACAACAACTTCACAATCCACCTATTTAATTAGGAGACCACATGGCAATTTAAAGTTTGTATCTTTTAGACACCCATAACGTTACCATGACGGGTTATATTTTGAGATACGTACCACTATCCCTATTTTTTTTTTTGAAATACTTATCCATACCTACCAGGACCACCAGAATCAATGCCTGTCTGTTATCTATGTAGCTGTACCACGATAGAAGCCTGTCTGTAATCTACGTAGCTGTACTGTACCATAATAGATGCCTGTCTTATCCATGTAGCTGTACCTTGACAGATGCCAGGATAAACATACTGTAGCTCCATCTGACAAAGTAGACCTCCAGTTGTCATCCAATTTCACTCCCATAAACCCCCCTCCCCCACCCATCCCAGGTAGGGCTGTCATCCCTGTGACTGGAAGACCACACCCATACACGTGGGTCCCAAGAAGTCGGGACCCGTTCCTTGAAAAGAGAACAAATTGCCACTTGCAGCACAACACCAGGTTAGCAGCAGCAATAATTTCTGACCCTTTTGCCTAGGTTGTACTAAAACACTTTTGAATTTCTATTTCTTTTTTTTTTTTTTGAAAATCTTAATTCTTTTCAAATTAGATGGATAGTATGTGTAATACTTTAGGCACTTCTTTCAAAAGGAGAGCTACCTTTGACAAATAAACTGTATCCTGGAGGAACGCCTGTTACCTCGTCTCAGCGTCAGCCTCAAGGCATAGTTGACAGCTTTTGGAAGAGAACGCTTTGCATACGTTCCCGAAGCACAGTGTACATAAAGTATCAAGAGTATGGTGTCCATATTAGGACAGCCTCAATCTCAGCAGTACCAGGGCATGGTCATTGTGGAGGCTGAAGGTAATGAACTTACTCAGTCTGGGGTTGTGGGATGGCAGCTGTGCTGTGTAGGTAAAGCATGCCCGTGCCTTGAAAGTACTATGCAAATGTAGACACAATTATGTTGGGTTTCATTACAGCAGTGTATTGATATTTGTTTATATGTTGTTTCTTGAAAGTCTTACCATTTGTGTTTGTCACAGTGCTTTGTAAGTCCTCTCTGACATTGACTACTGGCCTTGCCCTGTAAACAAATCCAAGTAAATCAGAATGACCAGTGGACATGATGACATGAAAGGTCTAAGGCAATGTATATAAATCCTGATCCTTGGAAACCCACAGGGTGTGAAGGTTATTGTTACAGCCCAGTACTAATATAGGTGATACAACTGAAACTGCTATAATCATGGGCTTGATTTTGAGTAGTAGAATATAATTGAATCAGGTGTGTTGAAACTAAAGGATATACTCTAAATCCTGTGTGTTCTCTCAGGACTCAGGCATATGGAATTTCGATAATCACCAGGGAACAATAGTATTTTGAACCACAAATCAATGAGCTCACCCTGAATTCATACTCCACAAGGGTTCCAATATCGTCCTCTGATTTCATGGCGCTCTCTCCCTTTACAGCTCCTCCAAAGCTGACCTGGGAGGGCCTGGCCAGTCTGAGAACAAACACATCTCATAAACCTTAATTCCTTCACCACATTAAGGTTTGCGTCCCAAATGGCACTCTATTCCCTATGTAATGCACTACTTTTGATAAGGTCCCATAGTGCTCTGGTCAAAAATAGTGCACTAAATATTGAATAGGTTGTCATTTGTGACACAAACTATATTTTCATGACAGGAGCTCATCAAATATGTTAGCTAAAAGGGTGGGTTAGGGCAACAGTAGAGCAAATACCATGTTCGTACTCAAAAACTACTTTGGCCTTTGCTTCACTTGCTTGTATCTTCTGCACACTTGTCCTGCAACCAAAAGACTACTCTGTTAGAATAATCTGTGTGTGACTGGTGTAGAGCATACAAAAGAGACACACTCAAATGTTACATTTATTACCCAGAGCTAATGGGTCCTCTAACAAACATTTATGTGCACTGTTATACTTACGTTTCAAGCTACAAGGTAATATTTACATCAGTTGTGCTCAGAGAGATGCGGTAAGTGGACAATATTACATAGAAAGTAACCTAAGGGACACGAATGTCTCTTACTTACAATGGACAACTATTCAATTGTGGTATCATAGAAAAAATAAATGTCTTAGACATACACAACATGACTACTCACTTCAGCATCTCTTTTGAATGGGTTTCCCAGTTCACAGTCTGTCAGTGTACCATTGTCATTGGGGTTGCACTTCACTAGTACTTCCTGTAGGGTCACCATATCCAATCAGGGAGCCAGACTTTTGAGTCATATGATAGCAGCTGATAATTTAATGAAACTATAGGCAGTGATGTAAAAATATACACTACATGACCAAAAGTATGTGGAACCCTGCTTGTCGAACATCTCATTCCAATATAATGGGCATTAATATGGAGTTGGTCCAAACTTTGCTGCTATAACAGCCCACTCTTCTGGGAAGGCTTTCCGCTAGATGTTGGAACATTGCTGCGGAGACTTGCTCCATTCAGCCACAAGAGAATTAGTGAGGTCAGGCACTGATGTTGGGCGATTAGGCCTGGCTCGCAGTCGGCATTCCAATTCATCCCAAATGTGTTTGATGGGGTTGAGGTCAGGGATCTGTGTAGGCCAGTCAAGTTCTTCCACACCGATCTCGACAAACCATTTATGTGTGCTTCGTGCATGGGGGCATTGTCATGCTGAAACAGGAAAGGGCCTTCCCCAAACTGTTGCCACAAAGTTAGAAGCACAGAATCATCTAGAATGTCATTGTATGCTGTG
Organism: Oncorhynchus gorbuscha; assembly: GCF_021184085.1. Classification (NCBI taxonomy): domain Eukaryota; kingdom Metazoa; phylum Chordata; class Actinopteri; order Salmoniformes; family Salmonidae; genus Oncorhynchus; species Oncorhynchus gorbuscha. The sequence goes on from NW_025748657.1 coordinate 10,403, forward strand.
GTGTTAAGATTTTCCTTCACTGGAACTAAGGGGTCTAGCCCGAACCATGAAAAACAGCCGAAGACCATTAGTCTTCCACCAAACTTACAGTTGGCAGGTAGCATTCTCTTGGCATCTGCCAAACCCAGATTCGTCCATCGGACTACCACATGGTGAAGCGTGATTCACCTCTCCAGAGAACACGTTTCCAGTGCTCCAAATTCATGGCGATCTTAGGCTTGTGCGCAGCTGTTTGGCCATTGAAACCCATTTCATGAAACTCCGACAAACAGTTATTTCACTGACGATGCTTCTAGAGGCAGTTTTGAACTTGGTAGTGAGTGTTGCAAGAGACGACAGACGATTTTCGCGCTGCGCCCTTCAGCACTCGCCAATCCCGTTCTGACAGCTTGTGTGGCCTAATGCTTAGCGGCCGAGCTGTTGTTGCTCCTCGACGTTTCCACTTCACAATAACAACACTTACGGTTGACAGGGGCAGTTCTAGCAGGGCAGAAATTGGACCTGTAAGCAACGGGTGTGGCTGAAATAGCCAAATCCAGTAATTTGAAGTGGTGTCCCCACACTTTTGTATATATAATGTACCTATTTATTACCCTGGAACAATTACGGTATTGGTGATGTTTAACTTCAGAAATCAAGAAGATGGGTGTTCATATTTTCATTGATTTTACAGTATCCTGTATAGAATCGTGGCTAATTAACATTATTTAAACTCCTAAGGCCAGTATACTGTACAATGATTTTACCAAAAATGTATGGAAGGCCAGTGACTTAATGAAATGTGGTTGAAGTATAATGATGAGAATGTAAGAGAGTCAGGGAGTTTGATGATCAGATGACTCTGATGGGCATCATCACCCTCCCTATTGGTCACCGGCGCCGACAGAGATGGCCGCCCGCTTCACGTTCCTAGGAAACTATGCAGTTTTTAAAAATGTACATGTTATTTCTTACATTAGTACCCCAGGTCATCTTAGGTTTCATTACATACAGTCGAGAAGAACTACTGAATATAAGATCAGCGTCAACTCATCAGTACGACCAAGAATATGTTTTTTCGCGACGCGGATCCTGTGTTCTGCCTTACAAACAGGACAACGGAATGGATCGCATGCAGCGGCCAAAAAAAAACGACTCCGAAAAAGAGGGAAACGAGGCGGTCTTCTGGTCAGACGGGCACACCGTGCACCACTCCCTTGCATTCTTCTTGCCAATGTCCAGTCTCTTGACAACAAGGTTGATGAAATCCGAGCAAGGGTAGCATTCCAGAGGGACATCAGAGACTGTAACGTTCTGTGCTTCACGGAAACATGGCTCACTGGAGAGACGCAATCCGAGGCAGTGCAGACAACGGGGTTCTCCACGCATCGCCGACAGAAACAAACACCTTTCTGGTAAGAAGAGGGGCGGGGGCGTATGCCTTATGGCTAACGAGACATGGTGTGATGAAAGAAACATACAGGAACTGAAATCCTTCTGTTCACCTGATTTAGAATTCCTCACAATCAAATGTAGACCGCATTATCTACCAAGAGAATTCTCTTCGATTATAATCACAGCGGTATATATCCCCCCCCCAAGCAGACACATCGATGGCTCTGAACGAACTTTATTTAACTCTTTGCAAACTGGAAACCATTTATCCGGAGGCTGCATTCATTGTAGCTGGGGATTTTAACAAGGCTAATCTGAAAACAAGACTCCCTAATTTTTATCAGCATATCGATTGCGCAACCAGGGGTGGAAAAACCTTGGATCATTGTTACTCTAACTTCCGCAACGCATATAAGGCCCTGCCCCGCCCCCCCTTTCGGAAAAGCTGACCACGACTCCATTTTGTTGATCCCTGCCTACAGACAGAAACTAAAACAAGAGGCTCCCACGCTGAGATCTGTCCAACGCTGGTCCGACCAAGCTGACTCCATACTCCAAGACTGCTTCCATCACGTGGACTGGGATATGTTTCGTATTGCGTCAGATAACAACATTGACGAATACGCTGATTCGGTGTGCGAGTTCATTAGAACGTGCGTTGAAGATGTCGTTCCCATAGCAAAGATTAAAACATTCCCTAACCAGAAACCGTGGATTGATGGCAGCATTTGCGTGAAACTGAAAGCACGAACCACTGCTTTTAATCAGGGCAAGTTGTCTGGTAACATGACCGAATACAAACAGTGCAGCTATTCCCTCCGCAAGGCTATCAAACAAGCTAAGCGTCAGTACAGAGACAAAGTAGAATCTCAATTCAACGGCTCAGACACAAGAGGCATGTGGCAGGGTCTACAGTCAATCACGGACTACAGGAAGAAATCCAGCCCAGTCACGGACCAGGATGTCTTGCTCCCAGGCAGACTAAATAACTTTTTTGCCCGCTTTGAGGTCAATACAGTGCCACTGACACGGCCTGCAACGAAAACACGCGGTCTCTCCTTCACTGCAGCCGAGGTGAGTAAGACATTTAAACGTGTTAACCCTCGCAAGGCTGCAGGCCCAGACGGCATCCCCAGCCGCGCCCTCAGAGCATGCACAGACCAGCTGGCCGGTGTGTTTATGGACATATTCAATCAATCCCTATACCAGTCTGCTGTTCCCACATGCTTCAAGAGGGCCACCATTGTTCCTGTTCCCAAGAAAGCTAAGGTAGCTGAGCTAAACGACTACCGCCCCGTAGCACTCACTTCTGTCATCATGAAGTGCTTTGAGAGACTAGTCAAGGACCATATCACCTCCACCCTACCTGACACCCTAGACCCACTCCAATTTGCTTACCGCCCAAATAGGTTCACAGACGATGCTATCTCAACCACACTGCACACTGCCCTAACCCATCTGGACAAGAGGAATACCTATGTGAGAATGCTGTTCATCGACTACATCTCGGCATTCAACACCATAGTACCCTCCAAGCTCGTCATCAAGCTGGGTCTCGACCCCGCCATGTGCAACTAGGTACTGGACTTCCTGACGGGCCGCCCCCAGGTGGTGAGGGTAGGCAACAACATCTCCTCCCCGCTGATCCTCCACACTGGGGCCCCACAAGGGTGCGTTCTGAGCCCTCTCCTGTACTCACTGTTCACCCATGACTGCGTGGCCACGCACGCCTCCAACTCAATCATCAAGTTTGCGGACGACACAACAGTGGTAGGCTTGATTACCAACAATGACGAGACGGCCTACAGGGAGGAGGTGAGGGCCCTCGGAGTGTGGTGTCAGGAAAATAACCTCACACTCAACGTCAACAAAATGAAAGGAGATGATTGTGGACTTCAGGAAACAGCAGAGGGAACACCCCCCTATCCACATCGATGGAACAGTAGTGGAGAGGGTAGCAAGTTTTAAGTTCCTCGGCATACACATCACAGACAAACTGAATTGGTCCACTCACACAGACAGCATTGTGAAGAAGGCGCAGCAGCGCCTCTTCAACCTCAGGAGGCTGAAGAAATTCGGCTTGTCACCAAAAGCACTCACAAACTTCTACAGACGCACAATCGAGAGCATCCTGGCGGGCTGTATCACCGCCTGGTACGGCAACTGCTCCGCCCTCAACCGTAAGGCTCTCCAGTGGGTAGTGAAGTCTGCACAACGCATCACCGGGGGCAAACTACCTGCCCTCCAGGACACCTACACCACCCGATGTTACAGGAAGGCCATAAAGATCATCAAGGACATCAACCACCCGAGCCACTGCCTGTTCACCTCGCTATCATCCAGAAGGCGAGGTCAGTACAGGTGCATCAAAGCTGGGACCGAGAGACTGAAAAACAGCTTCTATCTCAAGGCCATCAGACTGTTAAACAGCCACCACTAACATTGAGTAGCTGCTGCCAACACACTGACACTGACTCAACTCCAGCCACTTTAATAATGGGAATTGATGGGAAATGATGTAAATATATCACTAGCCACTTTAAACAAACAATGCTACCTTATATAATGTTACTTACCCTACATTATTCATCTCATGCATACGTATATACTGTACTCTATATCATCGACTGCATCCTTATGTAATACATGTATCACTAGCCACTTTAACTATGCCACTTTGTTTACATACTCATCTCATATGTATATACTGTACTCGATACCATCTACTGTATCTTGCCTATGCTGCTCTGTACCATCACTCATTCATATATCCTTATGTACATATTCTTTATCCCCTTACACTGTGTATAAGACAGTAGTTTTGGAATTGTTAGTTAGATTACTTGTTGGTTATTACTGCATTGTCGGAACTAGAAGCACAAGCATTTCGCTACACTCGCATTAACATCTGCTAACCATGTGTATGTGACAAATACAATTTGATTTGATTTGATTTTACATTGACCTACAAAGCTATGTCCTCATCTCCAGAAGAGATTACTGGAATACCTCTTTCACTAGAAAGACATGAGCCATATCATTACCAAAGCACTACATTGACAACAGCTATATTGAGCAGAGGAGGCTGGTTGGCGGAGATAGGAGGACATGCTTATTGCAATGACTGGAATGAAAAGGAATCAAACACATGGAAACTCTTTGTTTGATATCTTTCCATATATTCTAACCCAGTCTTTACAAAGAGTGTGTCCTCCTATATCTCTACCCACCAGCCACCACTGCATTACAGGGTTCTTGTAACCAAATACATAATAAGTTGAATGTAGTCAAGAGGACTTCTGGGTAAAATCAGAGGCTATCGTTGTGTCTGATTGGGGATCATACTTAGGCAGCCTTTTCCACCTGTAGAGTGTGGGATCTTGTTTTTAGTACTGTGCTGTTTAGCCCTACTAGACGTTTCGCTTTGTATTTGTTGTTTTTTCTGGGTGTTCATTTAATAAATTAAAATGTACCTACCACGCTGCACCTTGGTCCGATCCTTCCATCGACGAACGTAACACAAGTATTATTATAGATCAAACATTTGGTGCAGCCCCTATCATGACCCCATCAATAGAGGGCTAAAAAGATACCTGTATCTGGCGTGACCACCATTTGCCTCATGCAGTGCGACACATCTCCTTTACATAGAGTTGATCAGGCCGTTGATTGTGGATCTTTCAGTAGTTCATAAAAAGTGATGTATAGTATCTCTATTGGATTGAGACCAGAGGTTTTCTCTGTCTGAAATGAATCAATTGCTAACTGTTGTCAGTCCTGCGTAATTAGGCCATCACAATATTTATTTTTTCTACGATTTTTTAGAAGGAAATCACAAAAAGCTATCGTCAAGTGAGTTTGGAAGATCTTGACGAGAGAACATTTGTTAAAATTATTTTACTTCTTCATTCAAAATCTCTTTTGTTGAGATAAGGATTTCTCCATCTTTAACATTTTTTCTTTTTTTTCTTTTTGATTGCGTTTCTAGTGTTGAAAGTTTAAGAAAAAAATGTGTGAATTTTTTGCCATTCTCCATCCAATTTGCCTTGTTTTTTAGATAAATGAATCCTGATCTTTTCGCATCTAGATTACTCAGTGTTTCAGTAGTACATTCATCAACATCATGGATGTGTAATTTTCGTTTGTTGTAAATTATTTCTCTGCTGATCTAAACCATTTTTGTTTTAGGGATGAAAACAGAAATTAGTGGCCTCTGAGGCACATTGAAAGGCATCTCATAGAATAAGTGGATCCGCTGAACCTGTATTGTGCAGGAAAAATCTGTTATGAATTTCTTTGTTTTTGTTAAGACAGTACTGTCAGTCAATAAATCCTGATGAAAATGTCCAATATCCTCTTCCTTGTGGAAAGTTTTTATAGTTATCTGAAGGGATATAAGTTGACACATTCAGTCCTACAAGCAATATTTTTTCCACTTTTGGCACCATAGAAAAGGATACCAGAAAATAATAAATCCGGCTAGCTTGATTAAGTCTCGTCCAAGTGTATTTCACAAGATCCATTTTTTAAGCCTCCAAATATCAGTCAATTCCAAGGTGTCCATAATATTCGTTATTTCTTTGAGCTCCAGGGGTGATAGTTAGTAGTTTGATTGCCTTTACGGTCTATTGCTGTGCATAAATCTGTGTTGTAGTCCCCTACCATTATAATATAATTATTTGTATCCTGGAGACTAATTAGATTATTATAAGTATTTGGTCACACTTTATTTGTATAGTCCGGATAGTTCATCTTTAGACGCATCTGTCATATTATCACCAACTATCTGTTGATAAGCAACTTCTTGCTAGGGTTAAAGTTATTTAGGGTTAGGGTAAGTGTGAGTAGATAGTTGAAATGTTACTGATAGTCTGTAGAAAGAAGTTTGGATCATCATTATTGGGTCCATATAGATTTATGAGCCACATCGGCGTATCATCAAGTAATATATATTAGGGCAATCCATCCTCCTTGAGGATCTTTTTTTTAATGGATTGCACCTTAAGATCTAAACTGTTTTTCAGTAGGATCATAACACTTTTTGACAGAAATAGATTTGACATTTTTTCCTATGCACCCTCGTCAGAAGATATCGAAGGAGTTTCCTGTAAACAATAAATATGGTAATTGTTCTCCGTTAGCCATGTACAAACAACTGCTATTATTTTCCTATTGTCAGCCAAACCATTGGAATTATAGCTATCTATATTCAAATGACAAATTACCATGACGGGTTATATTTTGAGATACGTACCATATATAGTATTACATACTGTAATATAGTATTACAGTATGTGTAATACTTTAGGCACTTCTTTCAAAAGGAGAGCTACCTTTGACAAATAAACTGTATCCTGGAGGAATGCCTGTTACCTCGTCTCAGCGTCAGCCTCGAAGGCATAGTTGACAGCTTTTGGAAGAGAGCGCTTTGCATACGTTCCCGAAGCACAGTGTACATAAAGTATCAAGAGTACGGTGTCCATATTAGGACAGCCTTGTAACCGAATACATAATAAGTTGAATGTAGTCAAGAGGGACTTCTGGGTAACATTCTAATCACACATTTAGTTTCTACCTGGGCAGTGGGGTGAATACATCTTGACCCAGTAGTTTTGGTCTGGAACAGAACCTGTAGTGTAGCTCCAAGTTACTTTGGAAAATGTTATCACTCCCACAACCTTTATTTATGAAGATAACCTGAAGAAGTTGAATTTAGTTCTTAAGACTCACAATAACTGTTTCATAACTACTAGGCTTATACCTCCTCTCTCTCACACATCCTCTCTCACACATCTCCACAAACACAAGTGCAGGCAGGGGACTCTTGCTTTCTGTCTTACTGTCATTCAGTAAGGACACAGAGACAGAGATGGTTATGCTGTGCAGTCTGTCCTTGATATCATCCTTGAACAGATGGAGATGTAGAACGCAATGTAAAGGTGATGATCAAATGTAGAGTTGCTGCATCAATCTTACCAAACAAAAACAATGTCAATGCCAAATAGTATTTTCATGATCGAGGAAATAGTGGCTTTATAAACAAGGTGTGTTGTTGTCTTATGACCCATGGTTGTCCCTTGACCCTAGTCTATTTGGAGGAAGATTTCTTCATGATTTCTTCATGAACCACTGAATTAAGACGACAGTTGTGACGAGATGGAAAAATGCAGAGTCACTACCAATAGCTTGAGTTGGGTCTCAGTGCACTTCTCTTTGCCCTGCCCTGCTAGCTCCAGGACTCCCTGGGACTGAAACAGAAATGCCATCCTGGAGGAACGCCTCTGTTTCCTCGTCTCAGCCGTCAGCCTCGGCTGCATAGTTGACAGCTATAGGAAGAGAATGCACGATAAGTTCGAAGCACAGTGTACATAAAGCCAAGAGTTCAGTGTCCATATTAGGACAGCCTCCCAATCTCAGCAGTACCAGGCATGGTCATTTAGGAGGCTGAAGGTAAGGAACTTACTCAGTCTGGGGTTGTAGGATGGCGGCTGTGCTGTAGGTAAAGCATGCCCGTGCCTTGAATGTACTATGCAGATGTAGACACACATGTTGGGTTTCATTACGGCAGTGTATTGATATTTGTTTATATGTTGTTTCTGAAAATCTTACCATTTGTGTTTGTCACAGTGCTCTGCCGCCATATTGATTGTACTTGGGTGATTCGTAAGTCCTCTCTGATATTGACTACTGGCCTTGCCTGTAAGCAAATCCAAGTAAATCAAATGACCAGTGGACACCCACCAAGTTCAACACTTGATGATGAGTAGAAGATACTTGAATCAGGTGTGTTGAAACTAAAGGATATACTATAAATCCTGTGTCTTCTCTCAGGACTAAGATTGAGGATCACTGATATGATGTCATCAAGGCAAAGTTACCTGTAGACAAATATGGAATCTGAGAGTGATCCAATAGCCAAGTCAGGGTAATGATTGCCATCCATGTCTATTTCACAGTCAGAGAAAAATCCAAATTGTCTTATATTATACGATTCTGCTGTTATAATCTATAATGACAAGAGATACTGTTTGTGACAAAATGTAGTTTGTGTTCAACATTCTTCAAACTTTCTTGAGAGATTGGGGTGGTCATCACTCAGATGCAGGTGTTCCAGTTTAATGTAAAGGCTCCCACCTGTGCTGTCTTTTTGTGGATTCCACCTGAGGAACCATAGTAAAGGTACACTCGACCTACACCATCATAGGGAGCCCCCACAGCAATATCTGTCAAAAAAAATTGTTAAGGTCTGAATTTATGAGGAGATGGGGTCGCTAAGATGTTCCCAAAGCCGAGAGAAAGGTTTAAGTTAAAGTAATGAAGAAACCTCAGCCAACCTTCATAACTGTCCTGATTGACGTCTCCAATGTTCTCAACTGCGTGACTTTACATGGAGTCTTTGTTCCCATCAGACGGACAGGCTCAATCTTCTCCCACTGTCTTCCCTTTGTTGATGTAGATGTACACTGCCCCTCCGACCTCCCCTTCTTTTAAGAAAAACTTGATTGCCCACACAGCAAGGTCATCCCACCTGAATCCCCAAAATACCCGACCAACAGAATTACATACAATGCATACTACCGCTGGTTCTCCCACATTAAGGTCAATGCAGATGTTTTCATGTCAATATCAAACCATTTTTGGGTAACCATTACAGTGCCTTCAGAAAGTATTCTTACCCCTTGACTTATTCCACATGTTGCTGTCTTACAGCCTGAATTCAACATGTATTAAATAGATGTTTTTCTCACCCATTTACACACAATTCTCCATAATTTACATAAGTATTCACACCCCTGAGTCAATACTTTGTAGATGCACCGTTGGCAGGAATTACAGCTGTGAGTCTTTCTGGGTAAGTGTCTAAGAGCTTTGCAAACCTGGACTGTACAATATTTGAACATCCTTTTAAAAATTCTTCAAGTTCTGTCAAGTTGTTGGATGATCACTGCTGCATTACATCCATTTTCATGTCTTTCCATAGATTTTCATGTCGATTTAAGTCAAAACTGTAACTAGGCAGCTCAAGAACTTTCAATGTCATCTTGGTAAGCAACTTCTGAATTTGTCTCCCATTGTATGTTAGAAAGCAGACTGAACCAGGTATCCTCTTGGATTTTGCCTGTGCTGAGCTCTATTGTGTTTCTTTTATCCTTAAAAACTCACTAGTCATTGCCAATGACAAGCATACCCATAACATGTAGGCTGTCATTGTAAATAAGAATTTGTTTACTAACTGACTTGCCTAGTTAAATAAAGGTAAAATAAAACATTTAAAAGCCACCACCATGCTTCAAAATATGAAGAGTGGTGCTCAGTGATGTGTTGTATTTGCCCCAAACATACGACTTTGTATCCAGGACATAAAGGTAATTTCTTATTTTTGCAGTTTTACTTTAGTGCCTTCTTGCAAACAGGATGCACATTTTTGAATATTTTTATTCAGTACAACAGGGATCATCAACCAATGGCCGGGGTTCCGGAACAGGCATGATCGGCAAGTAGCCTAGTGGTTAAGAGCATTGGAACATTAATCGAAAGTTCACTGCTTTGAATATCCAAGTTGACAGGGTGAAAATTTGTAGATGTGCATGAGCAATGCACTTAACTTCTTATGGCTGGGGGCATTGAGTAGCTTGGATGAATAAGGTTCCCAGAGTAAACTGCCTGCTACTCAGGCCCAGTTGCTAATATATGCATATTAGTCATAGATTTGGATAGAAAACACTCTGAAGTTTCTAAAACTGTTTGAATGATGTCTGTGAGTATAACAGAACTCATATGGCAGGCAAAAACCTGAGAAAAAATCCAACCAGGAAGTGGGAAATCTGAGGTTTGTAGTTTTTCAAGTCATTGCCTAACGAATATACAGTGTCTATGGGGTCATATTGCACTTCCTCAGGCTTCCACTACATGTCAACAGACTTTAGAACCTTATTTGAGGATTCTACTTTGAAGGAGGGGGGAATGAGAGCTGATTGAGTCAGGGGACTACCAGAGTGGCATGAGCTGATCACGCGTGCTCACGTGAGAGCGACCTGCGTTCCATTGCAATTCTAAAGACAAAGGAATTCTTCGGTCGGAACATTATTGAAGATTTATGTTAAAAACATCCTAAAGATTGATTCTATACATTGTTTGACATGTTTCTACGAACTGTAATATAACTTTTAAAACTTTTCGTCTGAACATTCGCCTGGACTTAACCGCGCATCGTGAGTTTTGATTTGTTTACTAAACGCACTAACAAAAGGAGGTATTTAGTGGCTGTTAGCCAGCCTGCCAGCTTAGTGGAGTCTGCCACTAGCACAGAAGTCAGTGTAGTCAGTCTCAGCTATCCCCATTGAGACCATGTCTGTGCCTCGACCTAGGTTGGGCAAAACTAAACATGGCGGTGTTCGCATTAGCAATCTCACTAGGATAAAGGCCTCCTCCATTCCTATCATTATTGAAAGAGATCGTGATACCCCACATCTCAAAATAGTGCTATTTAATGTTAGATCCCTTACTTGAAAGGCAATTATAGTCAATGAACTAATCACTGATCATAATCTTGATGTGATTGGCCTGACTGAAACATGGCTTCAGCCTGATGAATTTACTGTGTTAAATGAGGCCTCACCTCCCTGGTTACACTAGTGACCATATCCCCGCAAAAAGGCAGAGGTGTTGCTAACATTTACGATAACAAATTTCAATTTACAAAAAAAATAAAATGTTTTCGTCTTTGAGCTTCTAGTCATGAAATCTCTGCAGCCTACTCAATCACTTTTATAGCTACTGTTTACAGGCCTCCTGGGCCATATACAGCGTTCCTCATTGAGTTCCCTAATTCCTATCGGACCTTGTAGTCATAGCAGATAATATTCAAATTTTTGGTGACTTAAATATTCACATGGAAAAGTCCACAGACCCACTCCAAAAGGCTTTCAGAGTCATCGTCGACTCAGTGGGTTTTGTCCAACATGTCTCTGGACCTACTCACTGTCACAGTCATATTCTGGACCTAGTTTTGTCCCATGGAATAAATGTTGTTGGATCTTAATGTTTTCCTCCGAATTTTGACTATCGGACCACCATTTTATTACGTTTGCAATTGCAACAAATAATCTGCTCAGACCCCAACCAAGGAGCATCAAAAGGCATGTTATAAATTCACAGACAACACAAAAGATTCCTTGATGCCCTTCCAGATTCCTCTGCCTACCCAAGGACATTAGAGGACAAAAATTAGCTAAAGAAAAACTAACAGGTCTGTGAGAGCCAGAATTCTTACTGGTTGGTAGGTGATCAAATACTTATATCATGCAATAAAATGCAAATTAATTACTTAAAAATTATACAATGTGATTCTCTGGATTTTTGTTTTAGATTTTAGATTCCGTCTCTCACAGTTGAAGTGTACCTATGATAAAAAATTACAGACCTCTACATGCTTTGTAAGTAGGAAAACATGCAAAATCGGCAGTGTATCAAATACTTGTTCTCCCACAGTATTTATATATATATATATACATGCATATATGAACAAATCCTGGACAACATGTCATGTTTTGTCTTAGATTGTCTTGTCATTTTGCTTTTCCTTCTGTTCGTTTTCCCCTGCTGGTCTTTTTAGGTTCGTTCCCCTTTTTCTCTCTCCCTTCCTCTCTCTCTTCTCTCTATCGTTCTGTTCCTGCTCCCAGCTGTTCCTATTCCCTAATCAATCATTTAGTCTTCCCACACCTGTTCCATATCTTTTCCCTGATTAGAGTCCCTATTTCTCCCCTTGTTTTCCGTTCCTGCCCTGTCGGATCCTTGTCTATTGTTCACCGATGCTGTGTCTGTGTATCGCCCTGTCGTGTCGTGTTTCCCTCAGATGCTGCGTGGTGAGCAGGTGTCTGAGTCTGCTACGTTCAAGTGCCTTCCCGAGGCAACCTGGGCAGTTCATGATCGAGTCTCCAGTCTGTTCTCGTCATTACGAGTGGAATTATGCTTTATGATTGTAGATTTACTTTACTGGATTAAAGACTCTGTTTTCTTCAAGTTGCTTTTGGGTCCTCATTCACCTGCATAACAGAAGGATCCGACCAAGAATGGACCCAGCGACTATGGATTCTCTCTACTCTACTCTCGAGTTCCAGGGAGCGATGCTCGGCAGACACGAGCAGGAATTGTCTGCTGCTCGGCATGCCGTTGAGACCCTGGCCGCTCAGGTCTCCGACCTCTCAGGACAGTATCAGAGTCTTCGTCTCGTGTCACCAGCTACTTCCGGTTCTTCCGAGCCTCCGGAACCTAGGGTTAATAACCCACCATGTTATTCTGGGCAGCCCACTGTGTGCCGCTCCTTTCTCACCCAGTGTGATATAGTGTTCTCTCTCCAACCCAACACATACTCAGAGAGAGAGCTCGGATTGCCTACGCATATCACTCCTTACTGGTCGGGCTCGGCAGTGGGGCACAGCTATCTGGGAGGCAAGCGCTGAGTTTACTAACAATTATCTGAACTTTAAAGAGGAGATGATAAGGGTTTTTGATCGCTCAGTTTTTGGGAAAGAGGCTTCCTGGTCCCTGTCTTCCCTATGTCAAGGTGGTCGATCCATAGCGGATTACTCTGTGGAGTTTCGCACTCTTGCTGCCTCCGGTGGCTGGAGCGAGCGGGCGTTGCTCGCTCGTTTTTATGGAGGGACTCCACGCTAAGGTTGGGGATGGGATTCTCTCTCGGGAGGTTCCATCCAGCGTGGATTCTTTGATTGAACTCGCTATTCGCGTGTTGAGCGACGGGTAGATCTTCGTCACCGAGCTCGTGGAAGAGGGCTCGCGTTAACTGTGTCTCCCCTCTCTCCGACGCTACCGTCTTTCCCCACTGGCTCAGGTGTTGAGCCCATGCAGCTGGGGGGTGTTCGCATCTCGACTGAGGAGGGGGAACGGAGAATCACCAACCGCCTCTGTCTCTATTGCGGTTCCGCTGGTCATTTTGTCATTTCATGTCCAGTTAAAGGCCAGAGCTCATCAGTAAGCGGAGGGCGACTGATAAGCGCTACTAGACGGTCCTCTCCGTCAAGTACATGTACTACCTTACCGGTCCATCTACGCTGGACCGGATCGGCAGCTTCCTGCAGTGCATTAATAGACTCTGGGGCAGAGGGCTGTTTTATGGACGAAGCCTGGGCGCGGGAACATGACATTCCTCTCAGACAGTTAGGGGAGCCCACGGTCATGTTTGCCTTGGATGGTAGTCCTCTCCCCAGTATATTATATGAAACACTACCTTTAACCCTCACTGTATCTGGTAACCATAGTGAGACCATTTCTTTTTGATTTTTTGTTCACCTTTACACCTGTTGTTTTGGGTCATTCCTGGCTAGTGTGTCATAATCCTTCTTTTGATTGGTCTAGTAATTCTATCCTTTCCTGGAACGTTTCTTGTCATGTGAAGTGTTTAATGTCTGCTATTTCTCCTGTTTGTTCTGTCCCCTCTTCTCAGGAGGAACCTGGTGATTTGACAGGAGTGCCGGAGGAATATCATGGTCTGCGCACGGTCTTCAGTCGGTCCAGAACCAACTCCCTTCCTCCTCACCGGTCGTATGATTGTTGTTCTGATCTCTTCAAGAAGCGTTTTGCATCCGCTCCTATCCTTGTTGCACCTGACGTCACTAAACAGTTTATTGTTGAGGTTGACGCGTCGGGGTGGGCGTGGAGCCATTCTGTCCCAGCGCTCCGATACTGACGATGGGGTCCACCCTTGTGCGTATTTTTCTCATCGCCTGTCACCGTCGGAACGTAATTATGATGTGGCTAACCGCGAACTGCTCGCCATCCGCTTAGCCCTAGGCAAATGGCGACAGTGGTTGGAGGGGGCGACTGTTCTTTTGTCGTTTGGACTGACCAAAAGAACCTTGAGTACATCCGTTCTGCCAGACGACTGAATGCGCGTCATGCTCGTTGGGCGTTGTTTTTCGCTCATTTCGAGTTCGTTATTTCTTATTGCCCGGGTACTAAGAACACCAAGCCTCATGCTTTATCCCGTCTCTTTAGTTCTTCTGTGGTTTCTACCGATCCCGAGGGATCCTTCCTGTTGGGCGTGTTGTCGGGTTGACTGTCTGGGGAATTGAGAGACAGGTTAAGTTAGCACTCACGCACACTGCGTCGCCGCCGCGCTTGTCCTAGTAACCTTCTTTTCGTTCCTGTTTCTACTCGTCTGGCTGTTCTTCAGTGGGCTCACTCTGCCAAGTTAGCTGGCCATCCCGGCGTTCGGGGTACGCTTGCTTCTATTCGCCAGCGGTTTTGGTGGCCTACTCAGGAGCGTGACACGCGCCGTTTCGTGGCTGCGTGTTCAGACTGCGCGCAGAAGAAGTCTGGTAATTTTTTTTCTGCTTCTGCTCCTGGTCTTGCTGGGTCTGTCTGTTCCCTGCCATCGCATCTCTCCTGTTCTTGTTCCTGCCCTTGCTGTGTCTCAGTCTGTCCCTAGTTGTTACTCTCCTGGCCTGTTTGGTCCTGTTTGCTCTAAACGCTTTCAGTTCTCTACCCGTGTCTCATTTTTTTTTTTTTTTTTTTTTAGAGTAGTACCCTAGTTTCCCTTTTTTTTCGTTTTTCCGTTACGGTCCTGAGGAGAGGAGTTGGGTTCTTTCTCGGGACGTGCTGGACCGTTTTGTGATCTATGATTTCCTCCGTTGCCGCCAGTGTTCCTCCTCGAGAGCGCCAGGAGGCGCCGGTGAGTGGGGGTACTGTCATGTTTTGTCTTAGATTGTCTTGTCATTTTGCTTTTCCTTCTGTTCGTTTTCCCCTGCTGGTCTTTTTAGGTTCGTTCCCCCTTTTTCTCTCTCCCTTCTCTCTCTTCTCTCTATCGTTCCGTTCCTGCTCCCAGCTGTTCCTATTCCCCTAATCAATCATTTAGTCTTCCCACACCTGTTCCATATCTTTTCCCTGATTAGAGTCCCTATTTCTCCCCTTGTTTTCCGTTCCTGCCCTGTCGGATCCTTGTCTATTGTTCACCGTGCTGTGTCTGTGTATCGCCCTGTCGTGTCGTGTTTCCCCTCAGATGCTGCGTGGTGAGCAGGTGTCTGAGTCTGCTACGTTCAAGTGCCTTCCCGAGGCAACCTGCAGTTCATGATCGAGTCTCCAGTCTGTTCTCGTCATTACGAGTGGAATTATGCTTTATGATTGTAGATTTACTTTACTGGATTAAAGACTCTGTTTTCGCCAAGTTGCTTTTGGGTCCTCATTCACCTGCATAACACAACACCCTGTCGTTCTCCAACCAACATCAAGGCGGTGGCCCGTTCCTGTAGGTTCATGCTCTACAACATCCGCAGAGTACGACCCTGCCTCACACAGGAAGCGGCGCAGGTCCTAATCCAGGCACTTGTCATCTCCTGTCTGGATTACTGCAACTCGCTTTGGCTGGGCTCCCTGCCTGTGCCATTAAACCCCTTCAACTCATCCAGAAGGCCGCAGCCCGTCTGGTGTTCAACCTTCCCAAGTTCTCTCACGTCTCTCACGTCACCCCGCTCCTCCGTTCTCTCCACTTGCTTCCAGTTGAAGCTCGCATCCGCTACAAGACCATGGTGCTTGCCTACGGAGCTGTGAGGGAACGGCACCTCAGTACCTCCAGGCTCTGATCAGGCCCTACACCCAAACAAGGGCACTGCGTTCATCCACCTCTGGCCTGCTCGCCTCCCTACCACTGAGGAAGTACAGCTCCCGCTCAGCCCAGTCAAAACTGTTCGCTGCTCTGGCCCCCCAATGGTGGAACAAACTTCCTCACGACGCCAGGACAGCGGAGTCAATCACCACCTTCCGGAGACACCTGAAACCCCACCTCGTTAAGGAATACCTAGGATAGGATAAGTAATCCCTCTCACCCCCCCCCTTTAAGATTTAGATGCACTATTGTAAAGTGACTGTTCCACTGGATGTCATAAGGTGAATGCACCAATTTGTAAGTCACTCTGGATAAGAGCGTCTGCTAAATGACTTAAATGTAATGTAAATGTAAACAAAAAACAGAACTTGGGGGCTGTGGGCCTCCAGTTGGGGTACCCTGCTGTAAAGGCTTCGTTCTTTTCACTCTGTCATTTCTTTTCACTCTGTCATTTACAATTTAACATTGTAGTTAGTATTGTGGACTAACTACAATGTTGTTGATTCATCCTCAGTTGTCTCCTATCACAGCCATTAAACTCTGGAACTGTTTTAAAGTCACCCTTGTCCTTATGGTGAAGTCCCTGAGCGGTTTCATTCTTCTCCGGCAACTGAGTTAGGAGGGACGCCTGTGTCTTTGTAGTGACTGGTTGTATTGATACACCATCCAAAGTGTAATAAATAACTTTACCATGCTATTCAATGTCTGTTTGTTTTTTTACCAATAGGTGCCCTTCTTTGTGCCCTTAATTGTATGTGGGGGTGATCTAGTTGTCATTCAATAATTATGTTAAACCCTATTATGTTACCTGTTAAGCAAATGTATAACAAAGTGGTTGAATGCTCAAGACATTGAAACTTCTTTTTTTTAACATAAAAAAAAAATCCACTTTGACATTATGGGTTATTGTGTGTAGGCCAGTGACAATTGAAAAAAAAATCTGAAATGAATCAAATCAAATTGTATTGGTCACATACACATGGTTAGCAGATGTTATTGCGAGTGTAACAAAATGCTTGTGCTTCTAGTTCTGACAGTGCAGCAATATCTAACAAGTAATCTAACAATTCCACAACAACTACCCAATGAACACAAATCTAAGTAAAGGGATGGAATAAGACTATATACATATATGGATGAGCAATGACCGAGCGGCATAGGCAAGATGCAATAGATGGTATAAAATACAGTCTATACATATGAGATGAGTAATGCAAGATATGTAAACATTATTAAAGTGACTAGTGATTCATTTATTAAAGTGGCCAATGATTTCAAGTCTTTATCTAGGCAGCAGCCTCACTGTGTTAGTGATGGCTGTTTAACAGTCTGTTGGCCTTGAGATAGAAGCTATTTTCAGTCTCTTTAACAGCAAACTGGGATAGGGAGAGATTGAATATGTCCGTAGACACACCAGCCAGCTGGTCTGCACATGCTCTGAGGACGCGGGCTAGGGATGCCGTCTGGGCTGGAAGCCTTGCGAGGTTAACACACGTTTAAATGTCTTACTCATGTCGGACACGGAGAAGGAGAGCCCACAGTCCTTGGTAGCGGGCCGTGTCGGTGGCACTTTATTATCTCAAAGCGGACCCAGAAGGTGTTTCGTTTGTCTGGAAGCATTTTAAATTCAGGGCCTTGTACACCACACAATGTGGAAAAAGTGAATGGCTGTGAATACACTTTCTGAAGGAACTGTAAGTATCTTACTGTGATTGTTTTCAATTAAAATGGATTAAAAGAAACAAAAAAAGCTCTTAGCTAAGAGCAATTTCTCAAGCAAGAATTTGGTAAGACTGAGTGGTCTGAGTGGGGAGGAAATCTGAAAAACTAGCTGTTATTGGTAGAGAAGTTTGGAACTATCTTTCTTAATGGTCTATCAACCAATTTACCCACATGGTGATGTCACTAAGCAGGCCAAAACTCCATCCTAAAAAAACAGCCTGAAATTTCAGGTTGTCTTTTCAAACAGCTCTTACACTAAAAAGGCATTATCATAATTTTCTCAATATTATTCCAACCCCGTAGTGTGGAAAAATATTGTATATTAAACACAGAAAAATCTCAATTTTGACTGAACTGGTTCTTTAACAAGACCTATACAAAGCGTGCATCACAATAATATCTCCTCTCCTGAAATGTGCACAAACTCCCTAGTTTGAAAACAACATTTTTTTCTCGAAGCTATGCGGTGCTCCAACCAGCAATGTAGGAAAAATACATCAGAATGTTGTAAATTGATGTAAAATTCACATGCATCTCTACAATAAAATATTCAAACTAAAAACACCTTTTTCACTGCTGGTCTGAGTTGTATCAATCAACCAATCAATCAATGTTATTTTATAAAACCATTTTTACATCAGCTGCTGTCACAGTGCTTTACAGTTATCCGGCCGAGACCCCAAAGAGCAAGTAAAGCAGACGTGAAAACAGAGAGGCCAGGAAAAACTCCCTAAAAGGAAGGAACTGAGGATGAAACCTAGAGAGGAACCAGGCTCAGAGAGGTGGCCCATTCTCTTCTGGTTGTACCGGCTAGAGATTAAGAGTAGCCATTAAGGCTAGTTTGTTTCTCAGTTCATATTGTGTACTTATATAAGACAGATGGGTAATCAGACAGGATAGAGGACACACAAATACGTTTATATATGACAAGCAAGATCAGACAATAGTATGTATGAACACTGTTAATCATTTCTTATAAGAGGCCAACTCACAGTTTATTATTGACAGGATTCAGTTGTTGGTGCAGTGCCAGGGAGAATCCAAATATGCTTCCTGGAACACCATTTTGATATGTGAAACAGTAGGCAGGCCAAAAGAAACCACTGTTCCAGTAAGAGGCCCCACCATTGAATTATCATGTTGGTGTTGTTGGTAAAACTCTCTGTTCTAGCTAACCCAATAGCTTCTTCTGTGGTGTCCTCGTGTTGTGATGCAGAATGGAAGGCAACACTACAGAAATGGGATGTGACTCGGCACTGGCTGCAGTATACAGTGTTGACAGACAGGGAATGGTTCAAGGGGAATTTAGCTCAAAGAACTCAAGCATTTCACATGTTTATTGTTTGATTGCTTTTGTTAATATTTACCTTGTTCCATTCTAAGGATATGAGGAACTTCACACCCTTGGATCAAAGGTCTGGTGTGTTTGTTCACAGCGGCAAACCAGTGATACTGTACTGTACAGTGTTGATCGCTTGATAATACTAAAGGGAAAACTGTGCAAGACCATGAGAAATGGCTAAAAGGAGAACATGTACAGTATGTAGCTGCTCACTTTCATTATCACTGTCGTGATAACAGCTGTTATTTGTCTAAAGTAGTGAAACTTCATCTTGACAGTAGATGTGTTTTAGTTATTCAAGGAGTAAGGAATAATTCAAAGCCCATGTTACATTGTAAGACATGACAGAGTGGTGTAACATGAACATGGTCACATTTCGGTCAATGTCATTACAATTGATACAGCATCAGGAAGGAACATTTTACATGATGGTGCTCTGGTAGTCTTTCACCAGATGCCGCAGCCACCAGTTTAGAACATAATTATCTTACCAGTCTCACAGTCAAAGCATAGGTCAATGTGGTGAATCTTATAATTATGAACCACATCGATGTTTTCACCAGTTGTAATCTATTCATACTGCTAATATGCTGTAGTCTATTGGTCATGGTTTATGCAACCAATTTTATTTATCTTGTTAGCCTTCACTGTTGTATCTCATTAAATAATTAAATCATCAAATATGCCCTTACTAACATGAGCTAATGTTTCATTCTGTTTTATCAAATCTAATTTTATTTATTTGTCACATACACATGGTTAGCAGATGTTAATGTGAGTGTAGCGAAATGCTTGTGCCTCTAGTTCCTACAATGCAGTAATATTCAACGAGTAATCTAACCTAACAATTTCACAACTACCTTATACACACAAGTGTAAAGGAATCAGCTGGAAAAGTAGAGAGGCTTGACCCCTCAAAATTCAAATAAATTGAAACTTGAAAAGACAGGTACAAGTGAATCCAGTTAACCATATTCTTCATGCATATTGCACTTTGTGCATGCACTCAAATTACTATGTTTGCCTAAACTGTACTCAGTATTGTCAAAACTAACAGTAGAGTGGACTACCGGGGAGAATCAAACTCACTCTTCAGCCAATACCATGAAGTCAAATATATCCTATTGTTTGAGAATAACAGCAAGCGCATGGAGTTATAGGAAGTTCTTATTCATAATGGGTAGAAGTAACTACATCAGTGGATATAGCGAAAAGGGTGAGGGGGTCACATTCAGGGGAATAAGACCAAGAGGTTCCATTTGTGTTTGGCTAGAATAAGGAGGAGGGTTTCCAGAACGAGAGGGCTGTGACATTTTCCCACTGCGGTCTTTAGCCATCCGCAATGAAACCAACAAACACAAAACATGTCCAGAGACAAAACAATGATGCCTGGAAACTTGAACATCAGTGTGGTTTTGGTGTTAGAGGTGTGAATTCTAGAGGCTACTCTTGCTGCAACAGCCTAACTCTCACACCAGGTGCAGTGTGGGTGGAAAATATCATAGAGACATTCTCAAATGAGTTTGAGACCAGCTAACAAACAACAATTATGTACCATTGTATATAATTTGCTGGATTTATATTTTGTTGAGAGCTCCACATGATGTTGACTGTACTTGTGTGTTTCTATGAGGCAAAACACAACTGCATATCATTCACTTATTCTGCAGAGTAGCAGCAAGACTTTGGAACCTATTGGGGATTTATTGGGGCTCAACAAAACATTCAGGTTCACCCACTGGGTCAGTTCAACGAGTAGTTTTGATTTACATTTGGTTGAGCTGTCAACGAACTGTGAATTCAACATGAAATCAACAAATGTAACCATATCATTGGATTTAGGTTAAAAGTTGGTAGAAAAAATATGAAATGTCCCCCCTCATATTATCATAAACTATGAGTGTCTTTAATAATGTTTGCATAATGACTTGATTTCAGAAAATGACGTTCTTTACAGCATATTCTATGTTAATTCATGATCATTTTAATCATCATCATTTCATGATCATCATGTTCCTCATCCTCAGTATATCATCATGATTATCTAAAAGTCTCTGCTCTCTGTGCTTCAATCTTTTCTAATGAAGATGAATATCACCAGAAATAATTGAAGACATCAAAAGTCCATATTTTATAACACTATGCAACAATAATTGAATAGGGTGCAATCTTTCTACGAAGGACTGGCACTTTGAAAATAGTTTTGTTGTACAGGGAGCCAGAAATAATTGAAACAGCTCTGTCTGAAAATAAATCAACGTGTATCAGAGAGTTACTGATTAATCACACTCCCTCAGCAGACATGTCATCCTAAGCTGAATAGGTTTTCAGTGTTCAGTGTTTTGTAACAGCACAAAGGATTGGCACTGCAGATTCAGTTGAAAGAGTTTTGTTGTAAGACATGTCATTCCAATGTCATAAACATCATCGAACGTATGTATAGGTCATGACCAGTTTTTCATAGAAACAGCTCTAAAAGTCTGTAAAAAATTAGACTTACATCAGATCACTTGTTGAGGGTAAATGTTAGACATGTACTAAGTGAGAACAAGGCTCACTCCAAAGCTTTATTCAATGTCTGTGAAGCTGGTCCTACAACTCTCAAGTTAGGTCAGGTTTGCTAAAATTAGCTTGTTTGTCCAAGTCTCTCATATTATAACATAGCTGTGCATCTTGTGGCT
>NW_025748658.1:0-32121 GCF_021184085.1 Oncorhynchus gorbuscha
GAGTGATGAGGTCCAGAATGAATAGAGTGATGAGGTCCAGAATGAATAGAGTGATGAGGTCCAGAATGAATAGAGTGATGAGGTCCAGAATGAATAGAGTGATGAGGTCCAGAATGAATAGAGTGATGAGGTCCAGAATGAATAGAGTGATGAGGTCCAGAATGAATAGAGTGATGAGGTCCAGAATGAATAGAGTGATGAGGTCCAGAATGAATAGAGTGATGCGGTCCAGAATGAATAGAGTGATGAGGTCCAGAATGATGAGGTCCAGAATGAATAGAGTGATGAGGTCCAGAATGAATAGAGTGATGAGGTCCAGAATGATGAGGTCCAGAATGAATAGAGTGATGAGGTCCAGAATGAATAGAGTGATGAGGTCCAGAATGAATAGAGTGATGAGGTCCAGAATGAATAGAGTGATGAGGTCCAGAATGAATAGAGTGATGAGGTCCAGAATGAATAGAGTGATGAGGTCCAGAATGAATAGAGTGATGAGGTCCAGAATGAATAGAGTGATGAGGTCCAGAGTGATGAGGTCCAGAATGAATAGAGTGATGAGGTCCAGAATGAATAGAGTGATGAGGTCCAGAATGAATAGAGTGATGAGGTCCAGAATGAATAGAGTGATGAGGTCCAGAATGAATAGAGTGATGAGGTCCAGAATGAATAGAGTGATGAGGTCCAGAATGAATAGAGTGATGCGGTAAAGTGAATAAATGCTTTATCATTAAGAAACTTGGTTACTTTACAGATTTATAGGTTTTTAGCACCAAATATACTCTACTCTGTCCAATTCCCCTTCATTGAGTACAGGCTACAACGATATCCCACCACACCCAAACCCCTTTAAATAAATCATTCCCTGGTCTACAGTGTTCCAGATATATGAAACACAGTTTTGCGAATGATTACTTAAGGCACAAAAATCATCCTGACAAACATTATGTAAGGAAAGTTGGGCCAGTGCTGCTTTAAACATAAATACTTACAGATCAAACATGATTTAGACCTCGTTTATTTCTGTTTTTCATGATTTCAACTTGCTGAAAATGGTCCACAGTTCCTATCATCTAGTTTAAAAGGGGGAAGAATATTTCATAAGTGCCTCCAAAAAGGCACCCTATTCCCTAGGTAGTGCACTTATATAAAACGTTTGAGATGCATTCTTTGTTAAACACAAGTGGATGGTGCTATAGGAAATGTATTGCTGATTCATGCTATTGGATGGTCAATCTCAGTTGCTGGCCAGGGATTGGTGGATAGGAGGCTGGAAACACCGGACGTGCTCCACAGGCATATTTTCCCCATCGCCTGACTTCAGGTACTTGTTCAGAATGGCGTAGATCTCATCGTTCAGAACCTGGAACTTGTGGATTCTGTCCACCATCTTTTTAAGAGGCTGAGGAAGGAGAGACATCATTCAGACTAATGATAATATAAATCATTGTTTTGGCCGGATCTAAAAGACCGTCTGGCAGAGACTACCCTAAACGTGACACCCATGGTTGTATTCGCTAAGACCCACTACTGTTTGTGCTAATGAATACGAACAACTCAGATGTTTGGGGTCTGAAGGTTCCAGTATTGACCCCTGACCTTCCACTCACCACACTCTTGATGATCTCATCCTTTCCATCGTGTTTCTGCACCTTCAGCAGGTGATAGCTGAAGTCCAGGATGTCAAAGCGTCTCTGTTGACCCAGTAGGGAGATGATCATACACCCAGCCCAGTGGAGACCGTCCCCGAAACACTGCCTAGAAAATACAACACAGGTTATATACCCAGCCCAGTGGAGGAACCGTCCCCGAAACACTGCCTAGAAAATACAACACAGGTTATATACCCAGCCCAGTGGAACCGTCCCGAAACACTGCCTAGAAAATACAACACAGGTTATATACCCAGCCCAGTGGGGCACGTCCCGAAACACTGCCTGGAAAATACAACACAGGTTATACCCAGCCCAGTGGAGACCGTCCAGAAACACCTGCCTAGAAAAATACAACACAGGTTATATACAGCCCAGTGGAGACCGTCCCCGAAACACTGCCTAGAAAATACAACACAGGTTATATACCCAGCCCAGTGGAACCGTCCCGACACACAGGTTATATACCCAGCCCAGTGGAACCGTCCCGAAACACTGCCTAGAAAATACAACACAGGTTATATACCCAGCCCAGTGGAAGACCGTCCCGACACACAGGGTATATACCCAGCCCAGTGGAGACCGTCCCCGACATACAGGTTATACACCCAGCCCAGTGGAGACCGTCCCCGACACACAGGTTATATACCCAGCCCAGTGGATACCGTCCCTGACACACAGGTTATACACCCAGCCCAGTGGAGACCGTCCCGAAACACTGCCTAGAAAATACAACACAGGTTATACACCCAGCAGTGGGACCGTCCCCGAAACACTGCCTAGAAAATAAATGCAACACAGGTTATATACCCAGCCCAGTGGAGACCGTCCACGAGCACACACAGGTTATATACCTAGCCCAGTTGGAGACCGTCCCGAAACACTGCCTAGAAAATACAACACAGGTTATATACCCAGCCCAGTGGAGACCGTCCCCGAAACACAGGTTATATACCTGGCCAGTGGAGACCGTCCCCACACACAGGTTATACACCCAGCCCAGTGGGGGCCGTCCCCGTCACACAGGTTATATACCCAGCCCAGTGGAGGACCGTCCCGACACACAGGTTATATACCCAGCCCAGTGGAGACCGTCCCTGAAACACAGGTTATATACCCAGCCCAGTGGAGGCCGTCCACAGAGCACAGGTTATATACCCAGCCCAGTGGAGACCGTCCCCGAAACACAGGTTATATACCCAGCCCGGTGGAGTCCGTCCCGGCACTGCCTGAAAATACAACGGGTTATATACAGCCCAGTGGAGACCGTCCCCGAAACACAGGTTATATACCTAGCCCAGTCCGTCCCGACACACAGGTTATACACCCAGCCCAGTGGGCCGTCCCCGTCACACAGGTTATATACCCAGCCCAGTGGAGACCGTCCCCGACACACAGGTTATATACCCAGCCCAGTGGAGACCGTCCCTGAAACACAGGTTATATACCCAGCCCAGTGGAGCCCGTCCCTGAAACACAGGTTATATACCCAGCCCAGTGGAGACCGTCCCCGAAACACGGTTATATACCCAGCCCAGTGGAGTCCGTCCCGAAACACTGCCTAGAAAAATACAACACGGGTTATATACCCAGCCCAGTGGAAGCCGTCCCGAAACACAGGTTATATACCTAGCCCAGTGGAGACCGTCCCCGACACACAGGTTATACACCCAGCCCAGTGGAGACTGTCCCCGACACACAGGTTATATACCCAGCCCAGTGGAGCCGTCCCTGACACACAGGTTATATACCCAGCCCAGTGGAGACCGTCCCCGGCCACAGGTTATATACCCAGCCCAGTGGAGACCGTCCCCGAAACACAGGTTATATACCCATCCCAGTGGAGACCGTCCCGAAACACAGGTTATATACCCAGCCCAGTGGAGACCGTCCAGGAAACACAGGTTATATACCCAGCCCAGTGGAGACCGTCCCCGAAACACAGGTTATACCCAGCCCAGTGGAGACCGTCCCCGAAACACAGGTTGCTCTACCCAGCCCAGTGGAGACCGTCCCCGAAAACTGGTTATATACCCAGCCCAGTGGAGACTGTCCCGACACACTGCCTGGAAAATACAACACAGGTTATATACAAGCCCAGTGGAGACCGTCCCCGAAACACAGGTTATATACCCAGCCCAGTGGAGACCGTCCCCGAAACACAGGTTATACCCAGCCCAGTGGAGACGTCCCCGAAACACAGGTTATATACCCAGCCCAGTGGAGACCGTCCCCCGACACACAGGTTATATACCCAGCCCAGTGGAACCCCGTCCTGAAACACAGGTTATATACCCAGCCCAGTGGAGACCATCCCCGAAACACAGGTTATATACCCAGCCCAGTGGAGACCGTCCCGAAACGCAAGGTTATATACCCAGCCCAGTGGAACCGTCCCCGAAACACAGGATATACAGCCCAGTGGAGACCGTCCCGAAAACAGGTTATATACCCAGCCCAGTGGAGACCGTCCCCGAAGCACAGGTTATATACCCAGCCCAGTGGAACCGTCCCCGAAACACAGGTTATATACCCAGCCCAGTGGAGACTGTCCCCCGACACACTGCCTGGAAAATAGCACAGGTTATATACGCAGCCCAGTGGGCCGTCCCCGAAGCCTGGTTATATACCCAGCCCCAGTGGAGACAGTCACAAAACACAGGTTATATACCTAGCCCAGTGGAGACCGTCCCCGAAACACTGCCTAGAAAATACAACACAGGTTATACACCCAGCCCAGTGGAGACTGTCCCCGACACACTGCCTGGAAAATACAACACAGGTTATATACGCAGCCCAGTGGAGACCGTCCCCGACACACAGGTTATATACCCAGCCCAGTGGATACCGTCCCTGACACACAGGTTATACACCCAGCCCAGTGGAGACCGTCCCCGAAACACTGCCTAGAAAATACAACACAGGTTATACACACCCAGCCCAGTGGAGACCGTCCCGAAACACTGCCTAGAAAATACAACACAGGTTATATACCCAGCCCAGTGGAGACCGTCCCAGAACACAGGTTATATCTGGCCAGTGGAGACCGTCCCGAAACACTGCCTAGAAAATACAACACAGGTTATATACCCAGCCCAGTGGAGGCAAGTCCCCGAGCACAGGTTATATACCTAGCCCAGTGGAACCGTCCCGACACACAGGTTATACACCCAGCCCAGTGGAGACCGTCCCCGTCACACAGGTTATATACCCAGCCCAGTGGAACCGTCCCCGACACACAGGTTATATACCCAGCCCAGTGGAGACCGTCCCTGAAACACAGGTTATATACCCAGACCAGTGGAGACCGTCCCTGAAACACAGGTTATATACCCAGCCCAGTGGAACCGTCCCGAAACACAGGTTATACCCAGCCCAGTGGAGTCCGTCCCCGAAACACTGCCTAGAAAATACAACACGGGTTATATACCCAGCCCAGTGGAGACCGTCCCCGAAACACAGGTTATATACCTAGCCCAGTGGAGCCGTCCCGACACACAGGTTATACACCCAGCCCAGTGGAGACCGTCCCGTCACACAGGTTATATACCCAGCCCAGTGGAGGCCGTCCCCGACACACAGGTTATATACCCAGCCCAGTGGAGACCGTCCCTGAAACACAGGTTATATACCCAGCCCAGTGGAGCCGTCCCTGAAACACAGGTTATACCCAGCCCAGTGGAGACCGTCCCGGAAACACAGGTTATATACCCAGCCCAGTGGAGTCCGTCCCCGAAACACTGCCTAGAAAATACAGCACGGGTTATATACCCAGCCCAGTGGGACCGTCCCGAAACACAGGTTATATACCTAGCCCAGTGGAGACCGTCCCGACA
Source organism: Oncorhynchus gorbuscha (assembly GCF_021184085.1). Taxonomy (NCBI): domain Eukaryota; kingdom Metazoa; phylum Chordata; class Actinopteri; order Salmoniformes; family Salmonidae; genus Oncorhynchus; species Oncorhynchus gorbuscha. Next base: position 5,486 of record NW_025748658.1, read on the forward strand.
CACAGGTTATACACCCAGCCCAGTGGAGACTGTCCCGACACACAGGTTATACCCAGCCCAGTGGAGACCATCCCGACACACAGGTTATATACCCAGCCCAGTGGAGACCGTCCCTGACACACAGGTTATATACAGCCCAGTGGAGACCGTCCCGAAACACAGGTTATATACCCAGCCCAGTGGAGACCCAGTCCCCGAAACACAGGTTATACCCAGCCCAGTGGGGGCCGTCCCCGAAACTGGTTATATACCCAGCCCAGTGGAGACAAGTCCCGAAACACAGGTTATATACCCAGCCCAGTGGAGACCGTCCCGAAAACAGGTTATATACCCAGCCCAGTGGGGCCGTCCCCGAAACACAGGTTATATACCCAGCCCAGTGGAGTGTCCCGAAACACAGGTTATATGCAGCCCAGTGGGGGCTGTCCCAGGCTTACACTGCCTGGAAAATACAACACAGGTTATATACCCAGCCCAGTGGAGACCGTCCAGAAGCACAGGTTATATACCCAGCCCAGTGGAGACCGTCCCGAAACACAGGTTATATACCCAGCCCAGTGGAGGCCCCCGAAACACAGGGTTATATACCCAGCCCCAGTGGAGACCGTCCCCGACACACAGGTTATATACCCAGCCCAGTGGAGACCGTCCCTGAAACACAGGTTATATACCCAGCCCAGTGGAGACCGTCCCGAAACACAGGTTATATACCCAGCCCAGTGGAGACCGTCCCCGAAACACAGGTTATATCACAGCCCAGTGGAGACCGTCCCCGAGCACAGGTTATATACAGCCCGAGTGGGGACCGTCCCGAAACACAGGTTATATGCCCAGCCCAGTGGAGACCGTCCCAAACACAGGTTATATACCCAGCCCAGTGGAGACCGTCCCCGAAACACAGGTTATATACCCAGCCCAGTGGAGACTGTCCCCGACACACTGCCTGGAAAATACAACACAGGTTATATCACAGCCCAGTGGAGACCGTCCCCCAAACCTGGTTATATCCCAGCCCAGTGGAGACCGTCCACAAAACACAGGTTATACCTAGCCCAGTGGAGACTGTCCCGAAACACAGGTTATCTCCCAGCCCAGTGGAGACTGTCCCCGACACACTGCCTGGAAAAATACAACACAGGTTATATACCCAGCCCAGTGGAGACCGTCCCCGAAACACAGGTTATACCCAGCCCAGTGGAGACCGTCCCGAGCACAGGTTATATACCTAGCCCAGTGGAGACTGTCCCCGAAACACAGGTTATATACCCAGCCCAGTGGAGACTGTGGTCCTTCTGTAGCTCAGTTGGTAGAGCATGGCGCTTGTAACGCCAGGGTAGTGGGTTCAATCCCGGACCACCCCATACGTAGAATGTATGCACACATGACTGTAAGTCGCTTTGGATAAACGTCTGCTAAATGGCATATATTATTATTATTATATAGACTGTCCTGAAACACAGGTTGTAGCCCAGTGGAGACCGTCCCCGAAACACAGGTTATATACCCAGCCCAGTGGAGCCGTCCCCCCGAAACACAGGTTATATACCCAGCCCAGTGGAGACCGTCCCCGACACACAGGTTATATACCCAGCCCAGTGGAGACCGTCCCAGAAACACAGGTTATATACTGCCCAGTGGAAACCGTCCCCGAACACAGGTTATATACCCAGCCCAGTGGAGACCGTCCCGAAACACAGGTTATATACCCCAGTGGAGACCGTCCGAAACACAGGTTATATACCCAGCCCAGTGGAGACTGTCCCGACACACTGCCTGGAAAATACAACACAGGTTATATACGCAGCCCAGTGGAGACCGTCCCGCCTGGAAAATACAACAGGTTATATACGCAGCCCAGTGGAGACCGTCCACAAAACACAGGTTATATACCTGGCCCAGTGGAGACTGTCCCTGAAACACAGGTTATATACCCAGCCCAGTGGAGACTGTCCCGACACACTGCCTGGAAAATACAACACAGGTTATATACCCAGCCCAGTGGAGACCGTCCCCGAAACACTGGTTATATACCCAGCCCAGTGGAGAATACCCCGAACACAGGTTATATACCTAGCCCAGTGGAGACTGTCCCGAAACACAGGTTATATACCCAGCCCAGTGGAGACTGTCCCTGAAACACAGGTTATGTACCTAGCCCAGTGGAGATCCCCGAACACAGGTTATATACCCAGCCCAGTGGAGACCGTCCCGAAACACAGGTTATACCCAGCCCAGTGGAGACCGTCCCCGACACACAGGGTTATATACCCAGCCCAGTGGAGACCGTCCCAGAAACACAGGTTATATACCCAGCCCAGTGGAGACCGTCCCGACACACAGGTTATATACCCAGCCCAGTGGAGACCGTCCCCCGAAACACAGGTTATATACCCAGCCCAGTGGAGACCGTCCCTGAAACACAGGTTATATACCCAGCCCAGTGGAGACCGTCCCCGAAACACAGGTTATATACCCAGCCCAGTGGAGCAAGTCCCGACACACAGGTTATATGCCCAGTGGAGACCGTCCCTGAAACACTGGGTTATATACCCAGCCCAGTGGAGACCGTCCCCGAAACACAGGTTATATACCCAGCCCAGTGGAGTCCGTCCCGAGCACTGCCTAGAAAATACAACACGGGTTATACCCAGCCCAATGGAGACCGTCCCGAAACACAGGTTATATACCTAGCCCAGTGGAGACCGTCCCCGACACACAGGTTATACACCCAGCCCAGTGGAGACTGTCCCCGACACACAGGTTATATACCCAGCCCAGTGGAGACCGTCCCCGACACACAGGTTATATACCCAGCCCAGTGGAGACCGTCCCTGACACAGGTTATATACCCAGCCCAGTGGAGTCCGTCCCCGAAACACAGGTTATAAAAGCCCAGTGGAGACCGTCCCAGGAAACACGGGTTATATACCCAGCCCAGTGGAACCCCGTCCCCGAAACACAGGTTATATACCCAGCCCAGTGGAGACCGTCCCGACACACAGGTTATATACCCAGCCCAGTGGAGACTGTCCCGAAACACAGGTTATATACCCAGCCCAGTGGAGACCGTCCCCGAAACACAGGTTATATACCCAGCCCAGTGGAGACTGTCCCGACACACTGCCTGGAAAATACAACACAGGTTATATACCCAGCCCAGTGGAGACCGTCCCCGAAACACAGGTTATATACCCAGCCCAGTGGAGACCGTCCCCAAAACACAGGTTATATACCCAGCCCAGTGGAACCGTCCCACGAAACACAGGTTATACCCAGCCCAGTGGAGACCGTCCCCGAAACACAGGTTATATACCCAGCCCAGTGGAGACCGTCCCCGAAACACAGGTTATATACCCAGCCCAGTGGAGACCGTCCCAGACAGGTTATATACCCAGCCCAGTGGAGACCGTCCCGAAACACAGGTTATATACCCAGCCCAGTGGAGACTGTCCCCGTCACACTGCCTGGAAAATACAACACAGGTTATATACCCAGCCCAGTGGAGACCGTCCCCGAAACACAGGTTATATACCCAGCCCAGTGGAGACCGTCCACAAAACACAGGTTATATACCTAGCCCAGTGGAGACTGTCCCCGAAACACAGGTTATATACCCAGCCCAGTGGAGACTGTCCCCGACACACAAAATACAGGTTATATACCCAGCCCAGTGGAGACCGTCCCCGAAACACAGGTTATATACCCAGCCCAGTGGAGACCGTGAAACACAGGTTATATACCCAGCCAGTGGAAACACAGGTTATATACCCAGCCCAGTGGAGACCGTCCCCGAAACACAGGTTATATACCCAGCCCAGTGGAGACCGTCCCGAAACACAGGTTATATACCCAGCCCAGTGGAGACCGTCCCTGAAACACAGGTTATATACCCAGCCCAGTGGAGACCGTCCCCGACACACAGGTTATATACCCAGCCCAGTGGAGACTGTCCCTGACACACTGGTCCCCGAACACAGGTTATATACCCAGCCCAGTGGAGACCGTCCCCGAAACACTTATATACCCAGCCCAGTGGAAAATCCCCAACACAGGTTATATACCCAGCCCAGTGGAGACCGTCCCGAAACACAGGTTATATACCCAGCCCCTGTCCACAAAACACAGGTTATATACCCAGCCCAGTGGAGACTGTCCCCGAAACACAGGTTATATACCCAGCCCAGTGGAGACTGTCCCCGACACACTGCCTGGAAAATACAACACAGGTTATATACCCAGCCCAGTGGAGACCGTCCCCGAAACACAGGTTATATACCCAGCCCAGTGGAGACCGTCCCGAAACACAGGTTATATACCCAGCCCAGTGGAGACTGTGGTCCTTCTGTAGCTCAGTGGACTGTCCCCAAACACAGGGTTCAATCCCGGGACCACCCATTATATACCCAGCCCAGTGGAGACTGTCCCTAAACACAGGTTATTACCTAGCCCAGTGGAGACCGTCCCCGAAACACAGGTTATATACCCAGCCCAGTGGAGACCGTCCCGAAAACACAGGTTATATACCCAGCCCAGTGGAGACCCCGACACACAGGGGTCCCCCGACACACAGGTTATATACCCAGCCCAGTGGAGACCGTCCCTGAAACACAGGTTATATACCCAGCCCAGTGGAGACCGTCCCCTCAAACACAGGTTATATACCCAGCCCAGTGGAGACCGTCCCCGAAACACAGGTTATATACCCAGCCAGTGGAGACCGTCCAAACACAGGTTATATACCCAGCCCAGTGGAGACCCGTCCCGAAACACAGGTTATATACCAGCCCAGTGGAGACCGTCCCCCGAACACAGGTTATATACCTAGCCCAGTGGAGACCGTCCCCGAAACACAGGTTATATACCCAGCCCAGTGGAGACTGTCCCCGACACACTGCCTGGAAAATACAACACAGGTTATATACCCAGCCCAGTGTAGACCGTCCCCGACACACAGGTTATATACCCAAGCCCAGTGGAGACCGTCCCGAAACACGGGTTATATACCCAGCCCAGTGGAGACTGTCCCCGAAACACAGGTTATATACCCAGCCCAGTGGAGACTGTCCCGAAACACAGGTTATATACCCAGCCCAGTGGGACCGTCCCCGAAACACAGGTTATATACCCAGCCCAGTGGAGGCCGTCCCCGAAACACAGGTTATATACCCAGCCCAGTGGGGACCGTCCCAGACACACAGGTTATATACCCAGCCCAGTGGAGACACGTCCCGACACACAGGTTATATACCCAGCCCAGTGGAGACCGTCCCCATTATATACCCAGCCCAGGTCCCGGAAACACAGGTATATACCCAGCCCAGTGGAGACCGTCCCCGACACACAGGTTATATACCCAGCCCAGTGGAACCGTCCCCGAAACACAGGTTATATACCCAGCCCAGTGGAGACCATCCCCGAAACACAGGTTATATACCCAGCCCAGTGGAGACCGTCCCCGAAACACAGGTTATATACCCAGCCCAGTGGAGACCGTCCCTGAAACACAGGTTATATACCCAGCCCCCCGAAACACAGGTTATATACCCAGCCCACTGGACCGTCCCGAAAATACAACAGGGTTATACCCAGCCCAATGGAGACCGTCCCGAAACAACAGGTTATATACCTAGCCCAGTGGAGACCGTCCCCGAAACACAGGTTATACACCCAGCCCAGTGGAGACTGTCCCCGAAACACAGGTTATATACCTAGCCCAGTGGAGACCGTCCCCGACACACAGGTTATATACCCAGCCCAGTGGAGACTGTCCCTGACACAGGTTATATACCTAGCCCAGTGGAGACCGTCCCGAAACACAGGTTATATACCCAGCCCAGTGGAGCCGTCCCCCGAAACACAGGTTATATACCCAGCCAGAGTGGAGACCGTCCCGACACACAGGTTATATACCCAGCCCAGTGGAGACCGTCCCTGAAACACAGGTTATATAGCCCAGTGGGGCAAGTCCCCGAAACACAGGTTATATACCCAGCCCAGTGGAGACCGTCCCCGGAAACACAGGTTATATACCCAGCCCAGTGGAGACTGTCCCGACACACTTATATACCCAGCCCAGTGGAAAATACAACACAGGTTATATACCCAGCCCAGTGGAGACTGTCCCCGTCCACTGCCTGGAAAATACAACACAGGTTATATACCCAGCCCAGTGGAGACCGTCCCGAAACACAGGTTATATACCCAGCCCAGTGGAGACTGTCCCAAACACAGGTTATATACCCAGCCCAGTGGAGACCGTCCCAGAAACACAGGTTATATACCCAGCCCAGTGGAGACCGTCCCTGAAACACAGGTTATATACCCAGCCCAGTGGAGCCCCGAAACACAGGTTATATACCCAGCCCAGTGGAGACCGTCCCAGACACACAGGTTATATACCCAGCCCAGTGGAGACCGTCCCCCTGGAAAATACACACAGGTTATATACCCAGCCCAGTGGAGACCGTCCCGACACACAGGTTATATACCCAGCCCAGTGGAGACCGTCCCGAAACACAGGTTATATACCCAGCCCAGTGGAGACTGTCCCGAAACACAGGTTATATACCCAGCCCAGTGGAGACCGTCCCCGACACACAGGTTATATACCCAGCCCCAGTGGAAAATACAACACAGGTTATATACCCAGCCCAGTGGAGACCGTCCCGACACACAGGTTATATACCCAGCCCAGTGGAGACCGTGCCCGAAACACAGGTTATATACCTAGCCCAGTGGAGACTGTCCCTAAACACAGGTTATATACCCAGCCCAGTGGAGACCATCCCGACACACAGGTTATGTACCTAGCCCAGTGGAGACCGTCCCGAAACACAGGTTATATACCCAGCCCAGTGGAGACCGTCTCAAACACAGGTTATATACCCAGCCCAGTGGAGACCGTCCCCGACACACAGGTTATATACCCATCCCAGTGGAGACCGTCCCCCTAAACACAGGTTATACTCAGCCTAGTGGAACCCCCCCGAACACAGGTTATATACCCAGCCCAGTGGAGACCGTCCCGAAACACAGGTTATATACAGTCCAGTGGGAGACTGTCCCAGCCTGGAAAATACAACACAGGTTATATACCCAGTCCAGTGGAGACCGTCCCCGAAACACAGGTTATATACCAGCCCAGTGGAGACCGTCCCCCGAAACACAGGTTATATACCTAGCCCAGTGGAGACTGTCCCGAAACACAGGTTATATACCCAGCCCAGTGGAGACTGTCCCCGACACAGGTTATTACTGCCTGGAAAATATCCCTCGAAACACAGTTTATATACCCAGCCCAGTGGAGACCGTCCCCGAAACACAGGTTATATACCCAGCCAAGTGGGAGACCGTCCACAAAACACAGGTTATATACCTAGCCCAGTGGAGACTGTCCCTGAAACACAGGTTATATACCCAGCCCAGTGGGAGACTGTCCCCGAAACACAGGTTATATACCTAGCCCAATGGAGACCGTCCCGAAACACAGGTTATATACCCAGCCCAGTGAGACCGTCCCCGAAACACAGGTTATATACTCCAGCCCAGTGGAGACCGTCCCCAGACACAGGTTATATACCCAGCCCAGTGGAGACCGTCCCCGAAACACAGGTTATATACCTAGCCCAGTGGAGACTGTCCCGACACACAGGTTATATACCCAGCCCAGTGGAGACCGTCCCCGAAACACAGGTTATATACCCAGCCCAGTGGAGACCGTCCCGAAACACAGGTTATATACCCAGCCCAGTGGAGACCGTCCCCGAAACACAGGTTATATACCCAGCCCAGTGGAGACCGTCCCGACACACAGGTTATATACCCAGCCCAGTGGAGACCGTCCCACAAACACAGGTTATATACCCAGCCCAGTGGAGACCGTCCCCGAAACACAGGTTATATACCTGCAGCCCAGTGGGAGACCGTCCCAGACACAGGTTATATACCCAGCCCAGTGGAGACCGTCCCCCGACACACAGGTTATATACCCAGCCCAGTGGAGACCGTCCCTCGACACACAGGTTATATACAGCCCAGTGAGACCGTCCCCGACACACAGGTTATATACCCAGCCCAGTGGAGACTGTCCCCGAAACACAGGTTATATACCCAGCCCAGTGGAGACCATCCCCAAACACAGGTTATATACCCAGCCCAGTGGAGACCGTCCCCCCGAAACACAGGTTATATACCCAGCCCAGTGGAGACCGTCCACAAAACACAGATTATATACCCAGCCCCCGAAACACAGGTTATATACCCAGCCCAGTGGAGACCGTCCCGAAACACAGGTTATATACCCAGCCCAGTGGAGACTGTCCCGACCCCTGGAAAATACAACACAGGTTATATACCCAGCCCAGTGGAGACCGTCCCGAAACACAGGTTATATACCCAGCCCAGTGGAGACCGTCCCAGACACACAGGTTATATACCCAACCCAGTGGAGACTGTCCCGAAACACAGGTTATATACCCAGCCCAGTGGAGACTGTCCCCGAAACACAGGTTATATACCTAGCCCAGTGGAGACCGTCCCGAAACACAGGTTATATACCCAGCCCAGTGGAGACCGTCCCGAAACACAGGTTATATACCCAGCCCAGTGGAGACTGTCCCCGACACAGGTTATATACCCAGCCCAGTGGAGACCGTCCCGAAACACAGGTTATATACCCAGCCCAGTGGAGACCGTCCCGAAACACAGGTTATATACCCAGCCCAGTGGAGACCGTCCCCGAAACACAGGTTATATACCCCCGAGCCGTCCCCGAAACACAGGTTATATACCCAGCCCAGTGGAGCCGTCCCCGAAACACAGGTTATATACCCAGCCCAGTGGAGACTGTCCCCGACACATTGCCTGGAAAATACAACACAGGTTATATACCCAGCCCAGTGGAGACCGTCCCCGAAACACAGGTTATATACCCAGCCCAGTGGAGACTGTCCCGAGAAACACAGGTTATATACCTAGCCCAGTGGGAGACTGTCCCCGAAACACAGGTTATATACCCAGCCCAGTGGAGACCGTCCCGAAACACAGGTTATATACCCAGCCCAGTGGAGACCGTCCAGACACACAGGTTATATACCCAGCCCAGTGGAGACCGTCCCAGACAGGGTTATATACCCAGCCCAGTGGAGACCGTCCCGACACACAGGTTATATACCCAGCCCAGTGGAGACCGTCCCTGAAACACAGGTTATATACCCAGCCCAGTGGAGACCGTCCCCGACACACAGGTTATATACCCAGCCCAGTGGGGACCGTCCTCAAACACAGGTTATATACCCAGCCCAGTGGAGACCGTCCCCGACACACAGGTTATATACCCAGCCCAGTGAGACCGTCCCGACACACAGGTTATATACCCAGCCCAGTGGAGACCGTCCCCGACACAGGTTATATACCCAGCCCAGTGGAGACCGTCCCCGAAACACAGGTTATATACCCAGCCCAGTGGAGACCGTCCCCAACACACAGGTTATATACCCAGCCCAGTGGAGACCATCCCGAAACACAGGTTATATACCCAGCCCAGTGGAGACCGTCCCCGACACACAGGTTATATACCCAGCCCAGTGGAGACCGTCCCCGACACACAGGTTATATACCCAGCCCAGTGGAGACCGTCCCAGATACACAGGTTATATACCCAGCCCAGTGGAGACCGTCCCAACACAGGTTATATACCCAGCCCCCGAAACACAGGTTATATACTCCCAGCCCAGACCGTCCCGAAACACAGGTTATATACCCAGCCCAGTGGAGACTGTCCCCGACACACTGCCTGGAAAAATACAACACAGGTTATATACCCAGCCCAGTGGAGACCGTCCCGAAACACAGGTTATATACCCAGCCCAGTGGAGACCGTCCCCGACACACAGGTTATATACCTAGCCCAGTGGAGACTGTCCCCGACACACAGGTTATATACCCAGCCCAGTGGAGACTGTCCCCGAAACACAGGTTATTACCCAGCCCAGTGGAGACCGTCCCCGAAACACAGTTTATATTCCCAGCCCAGTGGAGACCGTGCCCAAACACAGGTTATATACCCAGCCATGGGGGCCATCACCGACACACAGGTTATACCCAGCCCAGTGGAGACCGTCCTGAAACACAGGTTATATACCCAGCCCAGTGGAGACCGTCCCGAAACACAGGTTATATACCCAGCCCAGTGGAGACCGTCCCCGAAACACAGGTTATATACCCAGCCCAGTGGAGACCGTCCCCAAACACAGGTTATATACCCAGCCCAGTGGGAGACCGTCCCCGAAACACAGGTTATATACCCAGCCCAGTGGAGACCGTCCCCCGACACACAGGTTATATACCCAGCCCAGTGGAGACTGTCCCGACACCCCTGGAAAATACACACAGGTTATATACCCAGCCCAGTGGAGACCGTCCCCGACACACAGGTTATATACCCAGCCCAGTGGAGACCGTCCCGACACACAGGTTATACCTAGCCCAGTGGAGACCCAGTCCCGAAACACAGGTTATATACCCAGCCCAGTGGAGACTGTCCCCGAAACACAGGTTATATACCCAGCCCAGTGGAGACCGTCCCCGAAACACAGGTTATATACCCAGCCCAGTGGAGACCGTCCCCGAAACACAGGTTATATACCCAGCCCAGTGGAGACCGTCCCAAACACAGGTTATATACCCAGCCCAGTGGGACTGTCTCACACACTGCCTGGAAAAATACAACACAGGTTATATACCCAGCCCAGTGGGAGACCGTCCCGAAACACAGGGTTATATACCCAGCCCAGTGGGAGACCGTCCCGAAACACAGGTTATATACCTAGCCAGTGGAGACTGTCCCGAAACACAGGTTATATAATTAGCCCAGTGGAGACTGTCCCAAACACAGGTTATACCCAGCCCAGTGGAGACCGTCCCCGACACACAGGTTATATACAGCCCAGTGGAGACCGTCCCGAAACACAGGTTATATACCCAGCCCAGTGTAGACCGTCCCCGACACAGGTTATATACCCAGCCCAGTGGAGACCGTCCCCGAAACACAGGTTATATACCCAGCCCAGTGGAGACTGTCCCCGAAACACAGGTTATATACCCAGCCCAGTGGAGACCGTCCCCGAACACAGGTTATATACCCAGCCCAGTGGAGACCGTCCCGAAACACAGGTTATATACCCAGCCCAGTGGAGACCATCCCCAAAACACAGGTTATATACCCAGCCCAGTGGAGACCGTCCCCGAAACACAGGTTATATACCCAGCCCAGTGGAGACCGTCCCCGAAACACAGGTTATATACCCAGCCCAGTGGAGACTGTCCCCGTCACACTGCCTGGAAAATACAACACAGGTTATATACCCAAGCCCAGTGGAGACCGTCCCGAAACACAGGTTATATACCCAGCCCAGTGGAGACCGTCCCCAAAACACAGGTTATATACCTAGCCCAGTGGAGACTGTCCCCCGAAACACAGGTTATATACCCAGCCCAGTGGAGACCGTCCCCGAAACACAGGTTATATACCCAGCCCAGTGGAGACCGTCCCGAGCACAGGTTATATACCCAGCCCAGTGGAGACCGTCCCCAAAACATAGGTTATATACCCAGCCCAGTGGAGACCGTCCCGAAACACAGGTTATATACCCAGCCCAGTGGAGACTGTCCCGACACACTGCCTGGAAAATACAACACAGGTTATATACCCAGCCCAGTGGAGACCGTCCCGAAACACAGGTTATATACCCAGCCCAGTGGAGACCGTCCCCAAAACACAGGTTATATACCTAGCCCAGTGGAGACTGTCCCGAAACACAGGTTATATACCCAGCCCAGTGGAGACTGTCCCGAAACACAGGTTATATACCCAGCCTAGTGGATACCATCCCAGACACACAGGTTATATACCCAGCCCAGTGGAGACCGTCCCCGACACACAGGTTATATACCCAGCCCAGTGGAGACCGTCCCGACACACAGGTTATATACCCAGCCCAGTGGAGACTGTCCCCGACACACTGCCTGGAAAATACAACATAGGTTATATACCCAGCCCAGTGGAGACCGTCCCCGAAACACAGGTTATATACCCAGCCCAGTGGAGACCGTCCCGAAACACAGGTTATATACCCAGCCCAGTGGAGACCGTCCCCGAAACACAGGTTATATACCCAGCCCAGTGGAGACCGTCCCGAAACACAGGTTATATACCCAGCCCAGTGGAGACCGTCCCGAAACACAGGTTATATACCCAGCCCAGTGGAGACTGTCCCGACACACTGCCTGGAAAATACAACACAGGTTATATACCCAGCCCAGTGGAGACCGTCCCCGAAACACAGGTTATATACCCAGCCCAGTGGAGAGACCCGTCCCCGAAACACAGGGTTATATACCTAGCCCAGTGGAGACTGTCCCAAACACAGGTTATATACCCAGCCCAGTGGAGACCGTCCCCGAAACACAGGTTATATACCCAGCCCAGTGGAGACCGTCCCAGACACACAGGTTATATACCCAGCCAAGTGGAGACTGTCCCCGACACACAGGTTATATACCCAGCCCAGTGGAGACCGTCCCTGAAACACAGGTTATATACCCAGCCCAGTGGAGACCGTCCCGAAACACAGGTTATATACCCAGCCTAGTGGAGACCATCCCAGACACACAGGTTATATACCCAGCCCAGTGGAGACCGTCCCGACACACAGGTTATATACCCAGCCCAGTGGAGACCGTCCCCGACACACAGGTTATATACCCAGCCCAGTGGAGACTGTCCCCGACACACTGCCTGGAAAATACAACATAGGTTATATACCCAGCCCAGTGGGAGACCGTCCCAAACACAGGTTATATACCCAGCCCAGTGGAGACCGTCCCCGAAACACAGGTTATATACCCAGCCCAGTGGAGACCGTCCCCGAAACACAGGTTATATACCCAGCCCAGTGGAGACCGTCCCCGAAACACAGGTTATATACCCAGCCCAGTGGAGACCGTCCCCCGAAACACAGGTTATATACCCAGCCCAGTGGAGACTGTCCCCGACACACTGCCTGGAAAATACAACACAGGTTATATACCCAGCCCAGTGGAGACCGTCCCCGAAACACAGGTTATATACCCAGCCCAGTGGAGACCGTCCCCGAAACACAGGTTATATACCTAGCCCAGTGGAGACTGTCCCAGACACACTGAAACACAGGTTATATACCCAGCCCAGTGGAGACCGTCCCCGAAACACAGGTTATATACCCAGCCCAGTGGAGACCGTTCCAGACACACAGGTTATATACCCAGCCAAGTGGAGACTGTCCCCGACACACAGGTTATATACCCAGCCCAGTGGAGACCGTCCCTGAAACACAGGTTATATACCCAGCCCAGTGGAGACCGTCCCCGAAACACAGGTTATATACCCAGCCCAGTGGAGACCGTCCCTGAAACACAGGTTATATACCCAGCCCAGTGGAGACCGTCCCCGAAACACAGGTTATATACCCAGCCCAGTGGAGACCGTCCCCCAAACACAGGTTATATACCCAGCCCAGTGGAGACCGTCCCCGAACACAGGTTATATACCCAGCCCAGTGGAGACCGTCCCGAAACACAGGTTATATACCCAGCCCAGTGGAGACCGTCCCAGACACACAGGTTATATACCCAGCCCAGTGGAGACCGTCCCCGACACACAGGTTATATACCCAGCCCAGTGGAGACCGTCCCCGACACACAGGTTATATACCCAGCCCAGTGTAGACCGTCCCCGACACACAGGTTATATACCCAGCCCAGTGGAGACCGTCCCCGAAACACAGGTTATATACCCAGCCCAGTGGAGACCGTCCCCGAAACACAGGTTATATACCCAGCCCAGTGGAGACCGTCCCCGAAACACAGGTTATATACCCAGCCCAGTGGAGACCGTCCCGAGCACAGGTTATATACCCAGCCCAGTGGAGACCGTCCCGAAACACAGGTTATATACCCAGCCCAGTGGAGACTGTCCCCACACACTGCCTGGAAAATACAACACAGGTTATATACCCAGCCCAGTGGAGACCGTCCCTCAAACACAGGTTATATACCCAGCCCAGTGGAGACCGTCCCCGAAACACAGGTTATATACCTAGCCCAGTGGAGACTGTCCCCAGAAACACAGGTTATATACCCAGCCCAGTGGAGACTGTCCCCGAAACACAGGTTATATACCTAGCCCAGTGGAGACCGTCCCCCAAACACAGGTTATATACCCAGCCCAGTGGAGACCGTCCCGAAACACAGGTTATATACCCAGCCAAGTGGAGACCGTCCCGACACACAGGTTATATACCCAGCCCAGTGGAGACCGTCCCCGAAACACAGGTTATATACCCAGCCCAGTGGAGACCGTCCCTGAAACACAGGTTATATACCCAGCCCAGTGGAGACCGTCCCCGAAACACAGGTTATATACCCAGCCCAGTGGAGACCGTCCCGAAACACAGGTTATATACCCAGCCCAGTGGAGACCGTCCCCAAAACACAGGTTATATACCCAGCCCAGTGGAGACCGTCCCGAAACACAGGTTATATACCCAGCCCAGTGGAGACCGTCCCGAAACACAGGTTATATACCCAGCCCAGTGGAGACTGTCCCCGTCACACTGCCTGGAAAAATACAACACAGGTTATATACCCAAGCCCAGTGGAGACAAATCCCCGAAACACAGGTTATATACCCAGCTCCAGTGGAGACCGTCCCCAAAACACAGGTTATATACCTAGCCCAGTGGAGACTGTCCCCGAAACACAGGTTATATACCCAGCCCAGTGGAGACCGTCCCGAAACACAGGTTATATACCCCAGTGGGAGACCGTCCCAAACACAGGTTATATACCCAGCCCAGTGGAGACCGTCCCCAAAACACAGGTTATATACCCAGCCCAGTGAGACCGTCCCTCGACACACAGGTTATATACCCAGCCCAGTGGAGACTGTCCCCGACACACTGCCTGGAAAATACAACACAGGTTATATACCCAGCCCAGTGGAGACCGTCCCCAAACACAGGTTATATACCCAGCCCAGTGGGAGACCGTCCCCCAAAACACAGGTTATATACCTAGCCCAGTGGAGACTGTCCCCGAAACACAGGTTATATACCCAGCCCAGTGGAGACTGTCCCCGAAACACAGGTTATATACCTAGCCCAATGGAGACAGTCCCCGAAACACAGGTTATATACCCAGCCCAGTGGAGACCGTCCCCGAAACACAGGTTATATACCCAGCCTAGTGGATACCATCCCAGACACACAGGTTATATACCCAGCCCAGTGGAGACCGTCCCCGACACACAGGTTATATACCCAGCCCAGTGGAGACCGTCCCGACACACAGGTTATATACCCAGCCCAGTGGAGACTGTCCCGACACACTGCCTGGAAAATACAACATAGGTTATATACCCAGCCCAGTGGAGACCATCCCCGAAACACAGGTTATATACCCAGCCCAGTGGAGACCGTCCCCAAAACACAGGTTATATACCCAGCCCAGTGGAGACCGTCCCGAAACACAGGTTATATACCCAGCCCAGTGGAGACTGTCCCCGACACACTGCCTGGAAAATACAAACACAGGTTATATACCCAGCCCAGTGGAGACCGTCCCCGAAACACAGGTTATATACCCAGCCCAGTGGAGACCGTCCCAAAACACAGGTTATATACCTAGCCCAGTGGAGACTGTCCCCGAAACACAGGTTATATACCCAGCCCAGTGGAGACCGTCCCGAAACACAGGTTATATACCCAGCCCAACTGTGTTATTGACTTGTTAATTGTTTATTCCATGTGTAACTCTGTGTTGTCTGTTCACACTGCTATGCTTTATCTTGGCCAGGTCGCAGTTGCAAATGAGAACTTGTTCTCAACTAGCCTACCTGGTTAAATAAAGGTGAAATAAAAAAATAAAAAAATAAAAACTCATCCCTGACCACTGGCCATTCCCTCATTAACTCATCCCTGACCACTGGCCATTCCCTCATTAACTCATCCCTGACCACTGGCCATTCAACATGGCCCGAGTTGCCCATTCAACATGGCCCCGAGTTGCCCCCCCATTCAACATGGCCTGAGTTGCCCCCATTCAACATGGCCCGAGTTGTCCCCCTTAAGAAACCAACACGTGACTCATCTGATGTCAAAAAACGACAGATCGGTAATTGTCTTTCTTTTCTATGCACAACACTTGAGCGTTCTGTCTCTGATCAACTCCTCGCTATCTCTCTCAGAACAATCTTCTTGACACTAACCAAACAGGCTCCAAGAAGAGTCTCTCCACTGAGACTGCTCTGCTCTGTGTCACGGAGGCTCTCCACAAAGCTGACCTTCTCATCCTCCTAGATCTATCCACTGCCTTCCAACACCATGAACCATCAGATCCTCCCTCTCCACCCTCTCAGGGCTGGGTGTCTCAGGCTCTATCAGATCCTCCTCTCCACCCTCTCCAGGGCTGGGTGTCTCAGTCTCTATCAGATCCTCCTCTCCACCCTCCTCAGGGCTGGGTGTCTCAGACTCTATCAGATCCTCCTCTCCACCCTCTCAGGACTGGGTGTCTCAGGCTCTATCAGATCCTCCTCTCCCACCCTCTCAGGGCTGGGGTGTCTCAGCTATCAGATCCTCCCTCTCCACCCTCTCAGGACTGGGTGTCTCAGGCTCTATCAGATCCTCCTCTCCACCCTCTCAGGGCTGGGTGTCTCAGCTATCAGATCCTCCTCTCCACTCTCTCAGGGCTGGGAGTCTCAGGCTCTGTCAGATCCTCCTCTCCACCCTCTCAGGACTGGGTGTCTCAGGCTCTATCAGATCCTCCTCTCCACCCTCTCAGGACTGGGTGTCTCAGGCTCTATCAGATCCTCCTCTCCACCCTCTCAGGGCTGGGTGTCTCAGCTATCAGATCCTCCTCTCCACCCTCTCAGGGCTGGGTGTCTCAGCTATCAGATCCTCCTCTCCACCCTCTCAGTACTGGGTGTCTCAGGCTCTATCAGATCCTCCTCTCCACCCTCTCAGGGCTGTGTGTCTCAGGCTCTATCAGATCCTCCTCTCCACCCTCTCAGGGCTGGGTGTCTCAGACTCTATCAGATCCTCCTCTCCACCCTCTCAGGGCTGGGTGTCTCAGGCTCTATCAGATCCTCCTCTCCACCCTCTCAGGGCTGGGTGTCTCAGCTATCAGATCCTCCTCTCCACCCTCTCAGGGCTGGGTGTCTCAGGATCTATCAGATCCTCCTCTCCATCCTCTCAGGGCTGGGTGTCTCAGCTATCAGATCCTCCTCTCCACTCTCTCAGGGCTGGGAGTCTCAGCTATCAGATCCTCCTCTCCACTCTCTCAGGGCTGGGTGTCTCAGCTATCAGATCCTCCTCTCCATCCTCTCAGGGCTGGGTGTCTCAGCTATCAGATCCTCCTCTCCACTCTCTCAGGGCTGGGTGTCTCAGCTATCAGATCCTCCTCTCCATCCTCTCAGGGCTGGGTGTCTCAGCTATCAGATCCTCCTCTCCATCCTCTCAGGGCTGGGTGTCTCAGCTATCAGATCCTCCTCTCCACCCTCTCAGGGCTGGGTGTCTCAGCTATCAGATCCTCCTCTCCACCCTCTCAGGGCTGGGTGTCTCAGCTATCAGATCCTCCTCTCCACCCTCTCAGGGCTGGGTGTCTCAGCTATCAGATCCTCCTCTCCACCCTCTCAGGGCTGGGTGTCTCAGCTATCAGATCCTCCTCTCCACCCTCTCAGGGCTGGGTGTCTCAGACTCTATCAGATCCTCCTCTCCACCCTCTCAGGGCTGGGTGTCTCAGCTATCAGATCCTCCTCTCCACCCTCTCAGGGCTGGGTGTCTCAGGCTCTACACACTATTGGATTGCATCCTACTTGGCAGGCCGCTCCTACCAGGTGACATGGAGGGGCTGGGTGTCTCAGGCTCTATCAGACCCCAGCTATCTGAATATACTAATTACTGTGATATGGTTGTCCCACCTAGCTATCTGAATATACTAACTACTGTGATATGGTTGTCCACCTAGCTATCTGAACATACTAACTACTGTGATATGTGGTTTGTCCCACCTAGCTATCTGAATATACTAACTACTGTGATATGTGGTTGTCCACCTAGCCATCTGAATATACTAACTACTGTAATATGTGGTTGTCCACCTAGCCATCTGAATATACTAACTACTGTGAGCTGCTCTTCCTCCGGGGACTGCCCGTTCCATGATCTAGCCATCCCGGTTGACAACTCCATTGTCCTCCTCCCAGAGCGCCAGAACCTTGGCGTGATCTCAGACAACACCCTGTCGTTCTCAACCTTCAGCATCAAGGCGGTGGCCCGTTCCTGTAGGTTCATGCTCTACAACATCCGCAGAAATACGACCCTGCCTCACACAGGAAACGGCGCAGGTCTAATCCAGGCACTTGTCATCTCCCGTCTGGATTACTGCAACTCCATTGGCTGGGCTCCCTGCCTGTGCCATTAAACCCCTTCAACTCATCAGAACGCCGCAGCCGTCTGGTGTTCCCACCTTCCCAAGTTCTCTCACGTCACCCGCTCCTCCAGTTCTCTCCCATGGCTTCCAGTTGGGCTTCGCATCGCTACAAGACCATGGTGCTTGCCTACGGAGCTGTGAGGGGAAACGGCACCTCAGTACCTCCAGGCTCTGATCAGGGGGCTACACCCAAACAAGGGCCTGCGTTCATCCACCCCCCTCTGGCCTGCTCGCCTCCCTACCACTGAGGAAGTACAGCTCCCGCTCAGCCCAGTCAAAACTGTTCGCTGCCCTGGCCCCCAATGGTGGAACAAACTCCCTCACGACGCCAGGACAGCGGAGTCAATCACCACCTTCCGGAGACACCTGAAACCCCACCTCTTTAAGGAATACCTAGGATAGGTTAAGTAATCCCTCTCACCCCCACCCACATAAGTTTTAGATGCACTATTGTTAATGACTGTCCCACTGGATGTCAAAGGTGAATGCACCAATTTGTAAGTCGCTCTGGATAAGAGCGTCTGCTAAATACTTAAATGTAATGTAAATGTAATATGTGGTTGTCCACCTAGCCATCTGAATATACTAACTACTGTGATATGTGGTTGTCCCACCTAGCCATCTGAATATACTAACTACTGTGATATGTGGTTGTCTCACCTAATATATCTGAATATACTAACTACTGTGTTATGTGGTTGTCCACCCTAGCTATCCTGAATATACTAACTACTGTGATATGTGGTTGTCTCATCTAGATATCATGAATATACTAACTACTATCACCCTCTATACAGGCAGAGATCACCCCCTCTATACAGAGCAGAATCACCCCCTATACAGAGAGAGATCCCCTATACAGAGCAGAGATCCCCCCCTATACAGAGCAGAGATCCCCCCTCTATACAGAGCAGAGATTCCCCCCTCCTATACAGAGCAGGGATCCCCCCTCTATACAGAGCAGAGATCCCCCTCTATACAGAGCAGAGATCCCCCTCTATACAGAGCAGAGATCCCCTCTATACAGAGCAGAGATCCCCCTCTATACAGAGCAGAGATCCCCCCCCTCTATACAGAGCAGAGATCCCCCCTCTATACAGAGCAGATCCCCCCTCTATACAGAGCAGAGATCCCCCCTCTATACAGAGCAGATCCCCCCTCTATACAGAGCAGAGATCCCCCCCTCTATACAGAGCAGAGATCCCCCCTCTATACAGAGCAGAGATCCCCCCTCTATACAGAGCAGAGATCCCCCCCTCTATACAGAGCAGAGATCCCCCCCTCTATACAGAGCAGAGACCCCCTCTATACAGAGCAGAGACCCACTCCCCTCTATACAGAGCAGAGATCCCCCTCTATACAGAGCAGAGATCCCCCTCTATACAGAGCAGAGATCCCCCTCTATACAGAGCAGAGATCCCCCTCTATACAGAGCAGAGACCCTCCCCTCTATACAGAGCAGAGAACCCCCTCTCTATACAGAGCAGAGTTAACCCCTCTATACAGAGGTAGAGGTCCCCCCCCTCTATACAGAGCAGAGAACCCCCCTCTATACAGAGCAGAGTAAACCCCTCTATACAGAGCAGAGATCACCCCTCTATACAGAGCAGAGTAAAACCCCCTCAGAGATCCCCCCTCTATACAGAGCAGAGATCCCCCCTCTATACAGAGCAGAGATCCCCCCACCTCTATACAGAGCAGAGATCCCCCTCTATACAAAGCAGAGATCCCCCTCTATACAGAGCAGAGAACCCCCCTCTATACAGAGCAGAGATCCCCTCTATACAGAGCAGAGTAAACCCCCCTCTATACAGAGCAGAGTAAACCCCCTCTATACAGAGCAGAGATCCCCCTCTATACAGAGCAGAGATCCCCCTCTATACAGAGCAGATCCCCCCTCTATACAGAGCAGAGATCCCCCCTCTATACAGGCAGAGATCCCCCTCTATACAGAGCAGAGATCTCCCCCTCTGTACAGAGAAGATCCCCCTCTATACAGAGCAGAGATCACCCCCACTCTCCTATACAGAGATCCCCCCTCTATACAGAGCAGAGTAGTCCCCTCAGGGATCCCCCTCTATACAGAGCAGAGATCCCTCGTCCCCTATACAGAGCAGAGTAAACCCCTCAGAGATCCCCCTCTATGCAGGCAGAGAAACCCCTCAGAGATCCCCCTCTATACAGAGCAGAGTAAACCCTCAGAGATCCCCCCTCTATACAGAGCAGAGTAAACCCCTCAGAGATCCCCCTCTATACAGAGCAGAGTAAACCCCTCAGAGATCCCCCTCTATACAGAGCAGAGTAAAACCCTCAGAGATCCCCCTCTATACAGAGCAGAGTAAACCCCTCAGGGATCCCCTCTATACAGAGCAGAGACCCCCCTCTATACAGAGCAGAGTAAACCCCTCAGAGATCCTTCTAGACCGATGCCGTGTCACTACTCACTCCACGGTGAACTCGTGTGCTCCTACAGGGATGCAGTAAACAAACTGCATGGCTCCACAGCCGGGAAACTCCACACACTGGTCCACGTGCCTCACGCCGGATTGCTGGGCAATGGCCACGCCAGATGGGGTCGGTCCAGGAAAACCGCGGACGCGAGTCAGGATGACCTCGAACATGGACAGGCCACAGCACAGACGCTCTTTGGTCAGCAGGTCACCTTCACGGGTAATGGCTATTTGCTACAGTGGAAGAGAGGGGGAGAAAGAGTGGGGAATGAATGAGGGGGGAAGTAAAAGAGGGGAGGAGAATGGGTGGGGAAGAGGGAGGGCTGGTGTTTACTAAGGCAGTGTGAGGTTCCCAGGGCTGGTATTAACTAAGGCAGTGTGATGGTACCTGTGGGGTTCCCAGGGCTGGTATTAACTAAGGCAGTGTGATGGTTCCCAGGGCTGGTATTAACTAAGGCAGTGTGATGGTACCTATGGGGTTCACTAAGGCAGTGTGATGGTTCCCAGTACTGGGGTTCACTAAGGCAGTGTGATGGTACCTGTGGGGTTCCCAGGCGTTCTATCAGAGGAACCAGGTGCAGGGCTGTGTATTTAGTCTCCAGACGTTTCATCTTGGCATCAAGACGCTCACCCTCTACAATGAGAAGAGATAACAGAGTCACTGATCCAGACGGACGGACGGACGGACGGACAGACAGACAGACAATCTTACCCTTGACATGGACCCTGGGAAGAATGTTCTGGAATGGTGCAGCATGTAGCAGGTCACACACCTCCTCCTGAGACTGAGAGTGAAAGAGAAGATTGTTTAAATTGACTTTTTTTAGCAGCCATCGTATTTTCCACTGACACAAGGTGTTGCTGCTAGCTACTGGTCAGAGATGTTCCTCTGAAACAAGGTGTTGCTGCTAGCTACTGGTCAGAGATGTTCCTCTGAAACAAGGTGTTGCTACTGGTCAGAGATGTTCCTCTGAAACAAGGTGTTGCTGCTAGCTGCTGGTCAGAGATGTTCCTCTGAAACAAGGTGTTGCTACTGGTCAGAGATGTTCCTCTGAAACAAGGTGTTGCTGCTAGCTACTGGTCAGAGATGTTCCTCTGAAACAAGGTGTTGCTGCTAGCTGCTGGTCAGAGATGTTCCTCTGAAACAAGGTGTTGCTGCTAGCTACTGGTCAG
Source organism: Oncorhynchus gorbuscha (assembly GCF_021184085.1). NCBI lineage: Eukaryota > Metazoa > Chordata > Actinopteri > Salmoniformes > Salmonidae > Oncorhynchus > Oncorhynchus gorbuscha. The sequence continues at coordinate 27,634 of NW_025748658.1, forward strand.
AGATGTTCCTCTGAAACAAGGTGTTGCTGCTAGCTACTGGTCAGAGATGTTCCTCTGAAACAAGGTGTTGCTGCTAGCTACTGGTCAGAGATGTTCCTCTGAAACAAGGTGTGCTGCTAGCTACTGGTCAGAGATGTTCCTCTGAAACAAGGTGTTGCTACTGGTCAGAGATGTTCCTCTGAAACAAGGTGTTGCTGCTAGCTACTGGTCAGAGATGTTCCTCTGAAACAAGGTGTTGCTGCTAGCTACTGGTCAGAGATGTTCCTCTGAAACAAGGTGTTGCTGCCCCCTACTGGTCAGAGATGTTCCTCTGAAACAAGGTGTTGCTGCTAGCTACTGGTCAGAGATGTTCCACTAACACAAGGTGTTGCTGACAAACTGCTGGTCAGAGATTGTGTCATGTTGTGTTCTATTGTATGAATATAATAATAATAATATATATAATAATAATAATATAATAATAATAATAATATAATATATAAATAATAACTGGCACCCAGTGAGGCAGCAACAGTGATTGAGCTTTTCCAGTTTCCGGACTTTTACCAAATGTGAGTTCACTTGCCAACAGCTCCCCTGGGGAACTCAACCACGCTGTCCCCTACGCTCCCTGGGGAACTCAACCACGCTGTCCCTACGCTCCCTGGGAACTCAACCACGCTGTCCCCCTCGCTCCCCTGGGAACCCCAACCGCTGTCCCCCTACGCCCCCTGGGGAACTCAACCGCGCTGTCCCCCTCTACGGCTCCCTGGGGGAACTCAGCAGCTGTCCCCTACCGCTCCCCGGGGAACTCAGACCACGCTGTCCCCCTCCGCTCCCTGGGGAACTCAGACCACGCTGTCCCCCTACGGCTCCCTGGGGAACTCCTGGCCACGCTGTCCCCCTACGCTCCCCTGGGAACCCAGACCACGCTGTCCCCTACGCTCCCTGGGGAACTCGGTCCATGCTGTCCCCCTACGCTCCCCTGGGGAACTCGGTCCACGCTGTCCCCCTACGCTCCCTGGGGAACTCAACCACGCTGTCCCCCTACGCTCCCACGCTGGGGGAACTCGGTCCACGCTGTCCCCCTACGCTCCCCTGGGGGAACTCCAGACCACGCTGTCCCCCTACGCTCCCTGGGAACCTGGTCCATGCTGTCCCCTACGCCCCCCTGGGGAACCTCGGTCCACGCCTGTCCCCCTACGCTCCCCTGGGGAACTGGACCACGCTGTCCCCCTACGCTCCCAGGGGAGCTCAACCACGCTGTCCCCCTCGCTCCCTGGGGAACTCGGTCCACGCGTCCCCCCCTCGCCCCCTGGGGGAACTCGGTCCACGCTGTCCCCCTACGCTCCCCTGGGAACTCCAGACCATGCTGTCCCCTACGCTCCCCTGGGGAACTCAGACCACGCTGTCCCCCTACGCTCCCTGGGGAACTCAGACCACGCCTGTCCCCCTCTGCTCCCCTGGGGAACTCAAGAGAGATTCCCATTCTTAAATGTATCTTTTGAGTCTTTTACTAGCTGAAAATATACTTCAGCAGCAGTTAAGATTTGTACAATGATTTTACACTACACTTGCTTGTTTAGTCAAGTAAACTGAAATTAGGTGAACTATTAGAATTTTAGCAACCAAGAAATGACGGATCGATTCTGCACTGTGCACATTTCAATCTTTTATCTTGTACATTTACCTGGGTCAGTCTATCACGGAAAGAGCAAGTGTTCCTAATGTTTTGTATAGTCAGCATACATTGCTAAATTTTCCTCTAGTTGTATATAATGTATGGAAACTGTTTCAACTCCGCTGTCTGTAAACGTTGTCTATCGCCATATCGCCAGGTAACATTCTGAGTATGTTGTCTATAACTAGCAGCACCATATCACCAGGTATGTTTAAATGTACTTGGTGAAAAAGGGTGATTCAGTTGTTGGGGTCGTGATTGTGTAGACGTGTTGGGGTTGTGGTTGTGTAGATTTGTTGTGGTCGTGGTTGTGTAGGCGTGTTGTGGTCAGGTAGACGTGTTGTGGTTGTGTAGGCGTGTGTGGTCGTGGTTGTAGACGTGCTGTGGTGGTTGTGTAGACGTGTTGTGGTGGGTAGAGGCGTGTTGTGGTTATGTGGCGTGTTGTATTCGGGTTGTGTAGACGTGTTGTGGTCGTGGTTGTGTAGACGTGGTGGGGTCGTGGTTGTGTAGACGTGTTGTGGTCGTGTAGACGTGTTGTGGCTGTGTAGGCGTGTTGTGGTCGTGGTTGTGTAGACGGTTGTGGTCGTGGTTGTGTAGACGTGGGGTCGTGGTTGTGTAGACGTGTTGGGGCCGGGTTGTGTAGATGTTGGGGTCGTGGTTGTGTAGACGTGTTGGTGTCGTGGTTGTGTAGACGTGTTGGGGTCGTGGTTGTGTGACGTGTTGGGGTCGTGGTTGTGTAGACGTGTTGTGGTTGTGTAGACGTGTTGCGGTTGTGGTGTGTAGATGTGTGTGGTGTGGTCATGTTTGTGTAGATGTGTTGCGGTTGTGTAGACATGTTGTGGTCGTGAAGACGTGTTGTGGTTGTGTAGACGTGTTGTGGTCGGTGGTAGACGTGTTGTGGTTGTGTAGACGTGTTGTGGTTGTGTAGATGTATGTGGTCGTGGTTGTGTAGATGTGTAGTGGTTGTGTAGATGTGTTGTGGTGTAGTTGTGTAGATGTGTTGTGGTTGTGTAGATGTGTTGTGGTTGTGTAGATGTGTCGCGGTTGTGTAGATGTGTTGTGGTTGTGTAGATGTGTTGTGGTTGTGTAGACGTGTTGTGGTTGTGTGTAGACGTGTTGTGGTTGTGTAGACGTGTTGAGGTCGGATGGTGTAGACGTGTTGGTCGTGGTTGTGTAGACGTGTTGGGATCGTGGTTGTGTAGACGTGTTGGTGCTCGTGGTTGACCTTAGTCGTGTTGTGGTCGTGTAGACGTGTTGGTGTCGTGGTTGTGTAGACGTGTCGGTGGTTGTGTAGACTCCCTAGGATCGGTCCACGCTGTCCCCTACTGGCTCCCTGGGGAACTCGGTCCACGCTGTCCCCCTACGCTCCCCTGGGGAACTCGGTCCACGCTGTCCCCCTACGCTCCCCTGGGGAACTCCGGTCCACGCTGTCCCCTACGCTCCCCTGGGAACTCGGTCCACGCTGTCCCCCTACGCTCCCCTGGGGAACTCGGGTCCACGCTGTCCCCTACTCCCCTGGGGAAACCTGGTCCACGCTGTCCCCCTCGCTCCCCTGGGAACTCGGTCCACGCTGTCCCCCTACACTCTCCCTGGGGAACTCAGACCACGCTGTCCCCCTACGCTCCCCTGGGGAACTCAGACCACGCTGTCCCCCTACGCCCCCTGGGAACCCCACGCTGTCCCCCTACACTCCCTGGGGAACTCAGACCACGCTGTCCCCCTCGCTCCCCTGGGGAACTCAAGAGAGATTCCCATTCTTAAATGTATCTTTTGAGTCTTTTACACAGCTGAAAATATACTTCACAGCAGTTAAGTATTGTACAATGATTTTACACTACACTTGCTTGTTTAGTCAAGTAAACTGAAATTAGTGAACTATTAGAATTTTAGCAACCAAGAAATGACGGATCGATTTCTGCACTGTACATTTCAATCTTTTTATCTTGCACATTTACCTGGGTCAGTCTATCACGGAAAGAGCAAGTGTTCCTAATGTTTTGTATAGTCAGCATACATTGCTAAATTTTCCTCTAGTTGTATATAATGTATGGAAACTGTTTCAACTCCGCTGTCTGTAAACGTTGTCTATCGCCATATCACCAGGTAACATTCTGAGTATGTTGTCTAACAGCACCATATCACCAGGTAACATTCTGAGTATGTTGTCTATAACTAGCAGCACCATATCACCAGGTATGTTTAAATGTACTTGGTGAAAAAGGGTGATTCAGTTGTTGGGGTCGTGATTGTGTAGACGTGTTGGGGTCGTGGTTGTGTAGACGTGTTATGGTCGTGGTTGTGTAGACGTGTTGGGATCGTGATTGCGTAGACGTGTTGGGGTCGTGGTTGCGTAGACGTGTTGTGGTCGTGTAGACGTGTTGTGGTTGTGTAGACGTGTTGTGGTTGTGTAGATGTATTGTGGTCGTGGTTGTGTAGATGTGTAGTGGTTGTGTAGATGTGTTGTGGTCGCGGTTGTGTAGATGTGTTGTGGTTGTGTAGATGTGTTGTGGTTGTGTAGATGTGTCGCGGTTGTGTAGATGTGTTGTGGTTGTGTAGATGTGTTGTGGTTGTGTAGACGTGTTGTGGTTGTGTAGACGTGTTGAGGTCGTGGTTGTGTAGACGTGTTGGGGTCGTGGTTGTGTAGACGTGTTGGGATCGTGGTTGTGTAGACGTGTTGGTGTCGTGGTTGTGTAGTCGTGTTGTGGTCGTGTAGACGTGTTGGTGTCGTGGTTGTGTAGACGTGTCGTGGTTGTGTAGACTCCCCTGGGAACTCGGTCCACGCTGTCCCCCTACGCTCCCCTGGGGAACTCGGTCCACGCTGTCCCCCT